>NC_058411.1:30250026-30391638 GCF_002201575.2 Neomonachus schauinslandi | reverse complement strand
CAGTCTTGTGTGGTCTTCGCACGCCCTCTGGTGGTGTTAGGCAGTGACTCTAAGGCTTTCTGCTGGGAGCATCACAGACCAGTTATGCCTCTCAACCTTTTTGTCCTCAAAGTCTAGTCTCCATTCTCACAGTCTAGAGGAAATAAAAAATCGCACCACAGAAATCTCTTGTCTACGTCCCCCCCACCATTTTTTGAGACATCCAGCAGGTTAAACACTATTTAAGGATCAAAAGGCAGAAAACAAACAGGAAAAAGTTTTTAATGAATTATCTGAAGCAAAGACTTAGGATGGAATGTCTATCATCTGTAAGCAAATTATTTTTCATCTACTAGTCAATGATAGTAACAGCCACTCCTTTATCACCTATCTTCTTTGCCTCTTTCTCTACTGAGTGCCTTGCATACCTAGTCACCTAGGCTAACTGACACAGGCAACTACAAAACTCCCAATTCACAAGTGAGTTAACTGAGACTGAAGTGGGTTATGTAATCTGTGTATGATTACACGGCTTATAATCTGACAAACTGACAAGATTCCAATTCAGGTTTATCAATTTGTATGTTTTCCCACTGAACTTTGCTGTTTGCAGAAGAGACATGTAAGATCATGCAGATAGAGCTTTCCACACACAATTAATTGCTATTAATAGACGGCTGGGCAATGTCATTAAAATACTATTTTAGATATGACATTTTTTTAAAGATTTTATTTATTTATTTCAGAGAGAGAGAGAACAGGAGGGAGAGGGAGAGAGAATCCAAAGCAGACTCCAAGCCAAGCTCAGAGCCTGACACGGGGCTGGATCCCACAACCACGAGATCACGACCCAAGCTGAAACCAAGAGTCAGATGCTCAAACGAATGAGCCACCCAGGTGCCACTAGATGTGACATTTTGATAAGAATTTTGTTGTCACTAATAATTCTTACCTAATTATTTAATAATAGCTAACATCTACTGAGTACTTTCCCCATGCCATTGTTCTAAACTTTACATAATTAACTCACATTAACTCTATTACATTGCTACTGTTATTCCCATTTTCCACGTGAGGAAACTGAGCCAAATAGTTAAATAATTTTCCCAAGATAGTAAGTGTATATTTAATTTGTAGAGTGTAATGTTCCTCACTATGGTTCCTCATTGTGACGGAAAAGAGCTTATTTGCAGAGGATTGGGGGATGGGTGTGCAGGTTTGCAGGAGCTGGGGAAAAGCTAACTTGCTGTGCATATGAAAGTAATGAGTGTGGGGGACAGAGAGAAGGAAAGGAATTAAGAGCAAGAGAAGATCCAGAAACAGAAAAACAGGATCCATCAAGGCTGGGCCCTACATAAGCAAATGGCCAAGTGAGTAAAGGATGGGCTGCCCATGATGGACTTTGTGGGAAAGATAAATTTAATAAGGGGATTTCTCTCTTCTCTATGAAATCTTTAGTAAATTTTACATAGATTACTAATACTTTGTATCAGAAAACTGAGTTTTCCCTATGATAGGGAACTCAGGGACAATAATAGAACATAACCATCAACTGAATTGTAAATTGAAATGCTCGAATGGATTCCCAAAGGCACAAGACATCAGTGTCTTAAATTGATATGTTCATTCCTTACCAGGGACTTGGAAAGACCAGGAAAGACATAAGGTCAGTTCATAAAGCACTGTCCTTGCTGTTGTGGAGAGAAGAGAGATCAGGCAGGATTAAAAAGAAACATTCCCTGCCTTAGAGGCTTAGTCTTACCAAATCCTAACAGCACTGCCTCCCCTTCGAGTGCCAAACTCATTTATTGTAGTTATTAGTGAATTCCTTACAATACAGTCTGTACAAGATCATGTCGTCTACAAAGATTGTTGGTTTTCCTTCTTCCTTTCCAATCTGGATACTTATTTCATTTTGTGCCCTCCTAACCATCCTGGCTAAAACCTCCAAGTTCAATGTCAAATAGCAGTGGTAAGAGCAGACATTCTTGCCTTTTTTCTGACCTTAGAAAGAAAGCACTCATTCTTTGCCTGTTAAGTTTGATAGCTGTGAGGTGTTTTTTGGTTTTTTGTTTTATGGATGACTTTTGTCAAGTTGAACCATGTTTCTTCCTATTCCTGGTTTGTTGAGTGTTTTCATCTTGAAGAAGTGTTGAATTCTGTCAAGTGTTTTTCTGCATCAATATGATTATGTGGTTTTTGTTCTTAATTCTACTGATGTAGTATATTATATAATAATTTTTGAATGTTAAATCAATCTTGCATACCTGAAATAAATCTCTCTTGATCATGATGTATAACCCTCTCTATATGTTATTGGATTCAGTTTGCTAGTATTTTGTTGAGGATTTTTGCATCTACATTCATAGGAGGTATTGATCTGTAATTTTCTTATGTTTTTGCCTGGTTTTTGTATCAGGATAATACTAGCCTCGTAGAATGAGTTGGTAAGTGTTCCATTCTTTTCTACTTTTTTGGAAAAGTTTGTAAAGAATTGATATTAATTCTTCTTTTGACTCTTTTGTAGAATTCACAAAGAAGCCATCTGCATCTGGGCTTTTTGTGTATGTGTGTGTGTGGGTATAATTTCTTGTTATAGGCCTATTCAGATTTATATTCCTTCTTGTATCAATTTTGGTAGTTTGTCTTTCTAGGAATTTATTTAATCTAAATTACATAATTTATTGGCATAGAATTTATACCGTTCTATCAGTTCATTTTAATTGCTCTAAGTTTGCTAGTAATGTCCCCTCTTTCATTCCTGATTTTAAAATGATTTGTCTTGTTTCTTTTATTAGTCAATCTAGCCAAAGGCTTGTCAATTTTGTTGATCTTTAAAAAAAAAAGGAAACTTCAGTTTCACTGATTTCTCTATTGTGTTTCTGTTCTCCTTCATTTACTTCTGTTCTAATCTTTACTTTCTTCTGTCTGCTTTAGGTTTTGTTTGCTCTTCTTTTTCAAGTGCATTAAGGTGAAAGGTTAAGTCACTAACTTGAGATCTTTTCTCAGTATAGGTATTTATAGCTACACATTTCCAACTAAGTACTGTTTTGATACATCCCTTACTTTTGGTATGTTGTATCTTCATTTTCATTCATCTCAAAGTATTTATTATACTTTTGATTTCTTCTCTGATCAGTTGGACATTGAATTACATTTTATTTTCACATGCTTGTAAATTTCCAAAATTTCCTCTATAGTTGATTTCTTACAGTCCTAGAACATGTTTGAAATTAGTATGGTTGAAGTCCTTTTAAATTTATTGAGACTTGTTTTATGACCTTGCGTAATGTCTACCCTGGAGAATGTTCCATGTGCACTTGAGAAGAACGTGTCTTCTGCTGTTGTTGGGTAGAGTAATCCACGGATGACGTCAGGTCCAGTGCTTTACAGTGTTGTTCAAGTTTTCTGTTTACTTAGGTAGATGATCTTTTGCCTATTTGTTCTATTTATTATTAAAAGTGGGGTATTGAAGTCTCCTACTATTATTATAAAATTGCCTTTTTCTAAGTTTTTGCTTTTTGTATCATTGGGCTGTGTTGTTAGTTGTATATATGTTTTATAACAGTTATGTTTTCTTGACTGTTGACCATTTATCATTTTAAAACATTCCTCTTTGTCTCTTGTAATAATTTTTTGCCTCAAAGTACACTTTATCTGATATTAGATAGCCAAAGCAGCTCTCTTTGGTTACCATTTGCATGGTGTCAATTTTTCCATCCTTATACCTTGAACTTAGTGTCTTTGAATCTAAAGTGAACCTCTTATAGACAGCATATAGTTGCATTGTAGTTTTTATCCATTCTGTCAAACTCTGCTTTTTAATTAGTGAATATAATTCTTTTATATTTAATGTAAACTGGTAAGTAGGACTTCCATCTGCTATTTTTACTATTTTCTACGTCTTTTGTATTTTTCTCTAGTCCTTAACTGCCTTCTTTTGTATTAAAAGGATATTTCCTAGTGTAACATTTAATTCCTTTTGTGATTTTTAATACATTTTATCATTATTATTTATTTAGGAAAGAGAGAGAGAGAGCACAGGCAAGGGGAGCAGCAGGCAGAGGGACAAACAGGCTCCCCACCAAGTAGGGAGCCCGACGTGAGGCCGATCCCAGGACCACAGGACCATGACCTGAGCTGAAGGCAGATGCCCAGTGACTTAGCCACCCAGGGGCCCCATGTTTTTAACTACATTTTTTGAGTGACTTTCTTAAAGCTTACTCTGGGGCTCACAATATATATTATTTACTTGAATCTACTTCAGATTTATTCTAACTTAATCTAAGATACAAACTTTCTTCCTATTTGGCTTGATCCTTCCCCACTTTTTTGTACTATTATTGTTATACATATTACATCTATGCATGTCACAAGCCCAACAAACATTTTATAATTATTGATTTATGCTCTTCTGTGTTTTTTTTTTTTTAAGATTTTTTATTTATTTATTTATTTGAGACAGAGAGAATGAGAGACAGAGAGCATGAGAGGGAGGAGGGTCAGAGGGAGAAGCAGACTCCCTGCCGAGCAGGGAGCCCGATGCGGGACTCGATCCGGGACTCCAGGATCATGACCTGAGCCGAAGGCAGTCGCTTAACCAACTGAGCCACCCAGGCGCCCTCTTCTGTGTTTTAAAGAAGGGTTTTTTTAATATTCATTTATTTGAGAGAGAGGGAGAGAGACTGAGAGAGAACACGTGCATGCGCACGTGCAAGAGTTGGCAGGGGGTGGCAGAGGGAGAGAGAGAATCTCCAGCAAACTCCTGGCTGAACGCAGAGCCCGACACGGGGCTCGATCTCACAACCATGTGATCATGACCTGAACCGAAATCAAGAGTTGGACCCTTAACCAAATGAGCCACCCAAGCGCCTCTAAAGAAGTTGTTTTTTAACTATTTATAAACTTTTAAATATTAACCTTCTTATTTATCATGTTTGGTTCTCTTCTTTGCTTCCTGTGGCAATTATCATCTGGTGTTATTTCCTTGCTCCAATAAACGTGCATTCCCAACCCCCTTTTTTTTTTTTTTTAAGATTTTATTTATTTGAGAGAGAGAATGAGATACAGAGAGAGAGCATGAGAGGGTCAGAGGGAGAAGCAGACTCCCTGCTCAGCAGGGAGCCCAATGCGGGACTTGATTCCGGGACTCCAGGATCATGACCTGAGCCGAAGGCAGTCGCCAACCCCTTCTTTGCTCTATTATTGTCTAATATATTATATTCCCATATGTAGACCTCAAAATACATTTTATAGAAAGTGTCTTATTTGTTCTTAAATGAATTAAGAAAGGAGGAAAATGTAATTGTAATTTTTAAAAAATAATTACCTAAATACCTTTATTGGTGCTCCTTGTCTTTTCTCGTGGATTTAAATTACCATCTGGTATCACTTTCCTCTCGTGCTCTTTCCTCAGTCATGTCCACTCTATTGATGACCCCATCAAAGGCATTTCTGTTGCACTGTTTTTCTGTAATTTCCTTTTGATTCTAAAATTTCTATCTCTCTGCTTATATTACCCATCTGTTCTTTCATGTTGTATACTTTTTCCAACAGAGCTCTAAACATATTAGTTATTTTAAACTCTCAGACTGATAAGTCCAACTTCCTTGCCATATATGAATCTGATTTTGATGCTTAGTCTTTTCAAGATGTGCTTGTTGTATTTTAGTATGCCTTGTAATTTCTTTGTTCGAAGTTGGACATAATACCCAGTTGGACTGAGTAAAAGAAACTCCACTGAACAGCCTTTAGTGGTAGTAATGTGAAGGGGGAGGGAACATTCTAGTTTTATGATTAGGTCTCAGTCTTTTAGTGATCATGGTCCCAACATGACTTTCACTATTACCTCTCAAGTCTTCCTCCCCACACCCCTACTCCATTTAGGTGAAACAGGAGGCTAGAAGGGACTGAAGTTGGGTAGTTCACTTACCCCAGAGCTGCTTAAGCTCTGGTAAAATCCAGTGTGATTAGTCTCTAGCAAAAGTTTCCTTTGGGGCCAGGCTTTTTGTTAAGGAGAACAAAATTTAGAGGACATATTTCAGAATGGTTAATTTCTCCTCCCTCCTGCTGAAACCACAAGATTTTCCTCTAATATTCAGAGTGAGAAACTGGTGGGGCTCCAGGAACTAAAACTCACAAAAATGTGCCTCTGGCCTGGTCTCCAGGAGTTTTTAACTCAAGCTAGTCCATGCTCAGTCTCCAGTAATTAGTCAATTACCCTTCAAGCATTCCTACCTGATGCTGGCTCCAGCAGTGGCTTCTGGGTTGTTTCTCCTTCAGGTAACCCGTGATCCTCTGTATTTGTCTATCTCAAGTTTTCAGGTGGTGCTTTTTGTCCTGTGTCTTCAGTTCTCTCATGGATCAAAGAATAGTTGTTGATTTTCAGGTTTTCAGCTTTTTCTTTTTGTTAGGATGGGAGGTGTTCCTACATGTTGGACCAGAAACTGAAGTCCCCTATGCTGTTTTTAAAGAAACTACCAATTTTCTAGACCAGTTGTACCATTTTACATTATACCAGCAAATGTGTGAGAGATCTAGTTTCTCCACATCCTTACCAGCATTTGGAATTGTCACTTTTTTTATTTCAGCTGTTCTAATAAGTGTGTAGTGATTTCTCAATGTAGTCCAAATTTGTATTTCCCTGATGGCTAGTGATGTCAACCATTCTCTTCATGTGCTTATTTGCCATATTCATATACTCTCTTCAGTGAAATGTCACTTTGTGTCTTTTGACCATTTTCTAATTGGACTGTTTGCTTTTTTATTATTGAGTTTTCAGAATTCTTTATATATTCTAGATATGTGTCTTTTAGCAGAAATGTGGTTTGCAAATATTTTCTCTCAGTCTGGATTGTATTTTCATTTTTTAATGGGGTCTTTGGAAAACAAAAGTTTTTAATTTTGATGAGATCCAACTTACCAAGTTTTTCTTTTATGAATGTTTCTGTTAAGAACTATTTTTTAAGAACTATACACTAAGTCCTGAAGACTTTCTGCCTTCTTTTCCCAAAAGTTTTAAGTTTTACATTTAAATTAGATCCATTTTGAGTTACTTTTTGTACATGGAGCGATGTTTAAGTTGGAGGTCTATTATTTTTCTCGGCCCATGAAATCCAATTGTTCTCTCAGATCTCTATTTCTATCATGATTTATCATCACTAGATAATCAGCATGGTTTCCTTTTTACTAAAACTAACCCACTGAAAATAGTGATCTTGATTGGGCAAGAGGCAGGTAGATTTGTAATTTTTTGGCAACATAAGGGGGAGTATTTCAATTGAGACTTTAGGCATCTGGAACTCAGTGTGAAAAAAGCAGAGAGTGGGGCACCAGGGCTGGCTAAGACAGGGGTAAAAAGGAGAAAATAAATTAAAAAAAAACTAACTTCCCTCAATTCTATCCTTTTGCCTAGCATTTAGATCACAGCAAACCCCAAGTTAAAAAAATAAGAACAAAACTACAGTCAAGTTGCATGCAAATAATGCTAAGGCATAAAGCATACCTTAAATCAGTATTTCCAAATTGTAATCATCTATGGAATACTTGAACAAATTTGCTGTATCTGTATGTAATATGTACTATTTCATGATTTTTGCCTTAACGGAGAACATTATAATTTTCTTAACATGTTTTAATTGTATCAATACAATCATCAGGTGACACTTTGGAGACTGATTAGTATATCATGTGAGGTAGTATAAGTAAAACCAAAACTTTCATCAGTCTGTAATCGATATTATTTTCCTACATAGGTGTGACATAAAATCACTGCCTGATGTTACTGTGACTTTTTATCAAGATTATCTGTCATCACGTTACTCACATCCAAGCTTCTGCAGGTCTGAAATTTTCTTCCCACTGAATATGTAGTGGGAATTCCAGTTGATAACATTTTTGTTAAAAAAAAAAAAGAAAGAAAGAAAAGAATCAACTAAGTCAAGTTGTCTTAGTCTTAAGAATTTCTGGATTTTGTCCTTGAAGGAGGTCAGGATCTTCCCAGGGTCTGGGTCCTCGAATATTCTTCCAGTCATCAAAAGCGGAGTCCTTTATTTTCTATAGAGCCACAAAAATTAAAGTATATATATTAGGGTAAAAGTCCTGTGGCTTTGATTAGGACACTACTAAATGAATGAATAAATAAGTGAGTGGAAAAAATCCAATAGGCCCTCAATTATAATTTTAACAAATAAATCAACTGCATGTCACACGTAATAATTGAAGTAATGACATATTTCCTAGGATTTGGAATTTTTCTTGCTTGCTATGGAGGTTAATTAGACTATCTTTCTCCCTCCCCCCATCAGAATAAAATTATCAAATTAGAGAAAGAGTCTGCATACTTTATTTTTGAAAGCACAAAGAAAGGCAAGAAGCTGGAAAAACAAAAGTCCAACTCTGAAGGCTGATCCAGCTAATAATGACTAGCATGGGTTAGCATGGTGACAGTAGCAAATGAGAGGAAAAGAACAAAGGTAGAGACCCTAAAGTCTGCTAGAAGGAAGAAAAGAGACTAAGATGATTTGTCCTGCACCTGAGAAATGAGTCTGAGCCTATGAATGAAGACATTCCCCACAGCTGCCATGAGCAAATAAATACCTTTCAGTCAATAAAACCTAGTTTCAACTATAGTTTGGATCATGGTACCTTCACAGTTAGTGTGAAATACCTCTCAGCAGGGAAATGAAGGTAGGATAAAGGGAAAAACATAAATGGTTCTTCACCCTTCAACACCACTCTGACAGTAACTTTTCTACATCTGCTTTGATTGTTCTGGAATTACTGAGTAAATAAGATAGAAAAAGAGGCTCAGAGAACACAGAATAGCTTACATCCAGAGATAGGGAAAATGATATAAATTTACAATGACACTTGGATAATAAGCATTTCTCTTTTGCTAACAAGCTGTATAACCTTGGGCAAGCGATTTAAGCCATCTGGTCACTAATTCCCTCATGAATAATAATAAAAAGGCTGAACCAAATGGTCTACATGGTTTCTTCAGTTCTCAAATTCTGTGGTTTCCAAAATAACTAAAAGAAAATTTACTCCCAGACAAACCCTCCACAGCATCACTACTGACATAGTGCTTATAGATCGAGACGTAGCAAGTCACAGGTTTTGACAAAATAATGGGGAAGTAGTGAACTGAAACCATTCTCTAAATGTCACAGTTTTGCTAGGAGTCTGTATTAAATATATGTAAATGAACAAAGTTCTACTAATTTAAACTGCAAAGGAGTAAGTTATTTTCAAGTATAGTTATGAAATTATCCAAAGTTATAAAAAGGTTTGAAGAAAGAATGGCCTTTATCCAGATAACATAAGACATATATGCTCAAGAGAACTTAAGAATAATTCTTAGATGATGGGCGCCTGGGTGGCTCAGTCGTTAAGTGCCTGCCTTCGGCTCAGGTCACGATCCCAGGGTCCTGGGATCGAGCCCCGCATCGGGCTCCCTGCTTGGCAGGAAGCCTGCTTCTCCCTCTCCCACTCCCCTTGCCTGTGTTCCGTCTCTCACTGTCTCTCCCTCTGTCAAATAAATAAATAAAATCTTTAAAAAAATTTTTTTAAATAAAAAAAAAGAATAATTCTTAGATGGGATGCAAGGATGGCAGAACAACCTCACATAAACGTGTTCCAGTCTTCAAAGATCTTTAGTAAATAAAAGAGTCTCTGTGGAATTTTGTAAAACATGTACAGTCACTGAAGATTATGCTGTACATGTGTTGGGCAAGACCACCTAAGGCTTACCACTTAACAACCAACTGCTACAGAATTGAGTATGAAACAGAATCAAGAAGTGCTAAAGAAGAGCAGTGTCAATACTGGATTTTCAGCCCTGATACAGTAAAGACCTCTCTTTAATACCTAGCTTCTACCTTGACATACACCTGAGACACCACAAAGGCTACTCTTTAGGAATAAGGATTATGCCAAGAGTAAGACCTACTTTGGACTCATTCCAACAAAGCTTAAAGCCAAGCTCTGACAAGATCCTCTAGAGAGACAATTTGGGTCTTTATGAGTCCCATAAAGCTACAGCAGTTTAGGAAACACCAAAGCCTTTCCACAGATCCTCCCTTAAAAAGACAAAACCAAGCTCAAAATGATCAGCCAATAATATAACTGCCTGCTAAAATGAGAATCAATTCTTCACAAGTCTCTTCAATGTATTATTTACAATGTTCACCTTTCAAGCAAAAATGACCAATCATACAAAGAAACAGGAAAATATGATCCACAGCCAAAAAAATCAACAAAATACAAGAAATGGAGAACATCCCCCCTAACCACCTGCTATAATACCATGTACTATTAAACACTTTAATTTTTGCTAATCAGATGGGTGGACAATGACACATCGTTATAATTTTAACTAACATTCCTGTAAGTTTGGTATCTTGTCATATGTTTAAGAATATTTATTCTCCACATCATTTGTCATCAGGGAAATGCAAATCAAAACCACAATGAGATACCACCTTACACCAGTCAGAGCGGCTAAAATTAACAAGTCAGGAAACAACAGATGTTGGCGAGAATGCGGAGAAAGGGGAACCCTCTTACACTATCAGTGGGAATGCAAACTGGTGCAGCCACTCTGGAAAACAGTATGGAGGTTCTTCAAGAAGTTAAAAATAGAGCTAGGACGCCTGGGTGGCTCAGTCAGTTAAGTGTCTGCCTTCAGCTCAGGTCATGATGCCAGGGTCCTGGGATCGAGTCCCACATGGGGCTCCCTGCTCTGCGGGGAGCCTGCTTCTCCCTCTGCCTGCTGCTCCCCGCTGCTTGTGCTCTTTCTGTCTCTCTGTCTCTGACAGATAAATAAATAAAACCTTAAAAAAAAAAAATAGAGCTACCCTACAACCCAGGAATTGCACTACTAGGTATTTACCCCAAAGATACAGATGTAGTGAAAAGAAGGGGCACCTGCACCCCAATGTTCATAGCAGCAATGTCCACTATTAATAGCCAAACTGTAGAAGCCAAGATGCCCTTCAACAGATGAATGAAGATGTGGTTCATTTATACAATGGAGTATTACTCAGCCATCAGAAAGGATAAATACCTACCATTTACATCAACATGAATGGAACTGGAGGGTATTATGCTAAGCGAAATAAATCAATCAGAGAAAGACAATTATCATATGGTTTTACTCACATGTGGAATATAAGAAATAGCACAGAGGATCATACGGGAAGGGAGGGAAAACTGAATGGGAAGAAATCAGAGAGGGAGACAAACCATGAGAGATTCTTGACTCTGGGAAACAAACTGAGGGTTGTGGAAAGGGAAGTGGGTGGGGGGATGGGGTAACTGAGTGATGGGCATTAAGAAGGGCACGTGATGTGATGAGCACTGGGTGTTATACACAACTAACGAATCACTGAACACTACATCAAGTTATGATGTACTTTATGTTGGCTAACTGAATTTAAATTAAAAAAATTGTTAAAGACACACACACAAAAAAGAATGATATTTATTTCCTTTTTGCTGAAGTCTTTACGTTCTTTGCCCATGTTCCCACTGACCAACTAAAATACTAAACTTTTCCATGTTGATCTGTAGATGCTGCTCATATTTAAATAAACTAATTCACCATGAAAAGATAAACAATATTTTTACAATTCCTCATTTAACTAGTGACTTTATATACATTATTTTGTTTTAGGCTGAACTTTTGAATATTTATAGATAAACTCATCAGTCTTTACTTTTAAAGCTTTTGAATTTTGTATCACATTTAAATCAACTTTTCTGACTCAAGACCACAAAAAAGAATCTCCATTTTTTCTCCTAGTATTTTTAGCACTGTTTTTTTATTTTTAAATTCTTGTTCCACCTAGAATTTATTCATTTTAATATGTGAAATAGAGATCCATCTTTATTTTCTTTTCAAATGACTACATAGTTAGTTGTCCCAATACCATATTGTTTGGGGTAATTTTTTTCTGCACTGGTAATAATTCAAATTCACCTTAAGACAGACAGAATCAGTCACTGGCTAGTAAGACTGTTACAAAAGAGATTATATTAACATATAACATATATTAACATATGTACCTCATACTCTGACTCCAATGATACTTTATTCATTTTCAGTTTCTTTTCTAATTCAGGATCAATCTGTAGAAAAGAAAGAGGAGCCATAAGTTATTAAGTCTGTTACATGCAATTTGAATGTAAAAAGTCACATAAGGGATGGTTGGGCTGGTAAGGCAGATAACAAATGCATGACAGTCTCGATCAGTCCGATCGTGTAGTGATAACTAAGGTACTGCTACCATCACTACGACGACTACCAGCAGCTAATATTTACTGAGCACTTTTTATGTGCCAGGCATTTTGACATATACTCACAAAGACATAAATACAATGACGATCACAAGTAAAGATAATGGGACACAAGGAGTATGAATTACATGTTGAAGAGGAAGAAACTGGCTTTGAACCTCGGCCTTGTGCTTCCGCAGTCCATGCTGTTAACCACCACCCTAAATGATGTTATTACATAAAAATACTAATAAATGTATGCTGCTCTTGAAAACAAAAAAGAACACCTTCAATACACCTGAAATAAAGAAGTGTCTAAGAAAATATTAGACAGGATTCCACAGTGGTAAATAGGAGCTGATGTCATGTTATCTGTGTGTGGCAAAGTGTTAAGGAAAGAAGAATGTGATTGCAGAAGTCAATAAACAAAACAACAACAAAACCCAAATTAAAATAAGTGGAATAGCTGAATAGTGACTGAATTTAAGACTAAATTAACACACTAGAAATACAACCTGAGGATTCCATTAGAATGATGCACAAGAGTTGGGATGAACGAAAGAAAAACTGTGTTATAAAAGCTAGATCCACAAGTTCCAACACATGTCTATTAGGGGTTTCAGAATTAGAGAACAAAGAGAATGGAGGAAGGGATATAATTAAATAATTGACCAGTAATTAATTGAATATTTAGAGACACATGAGTCCCCAGATTGAAAAAACATAATAAAAAATAACCACAACAAAACAAAAACTGCCCATTCTTAATCAAATAATAGTAAAGCTTTAGAATATTAAGGATAAAAAAGAAAATCTCAAAACCAAAAAGAGTGAAAAGACTGTTTACTTACAAAGGAATATGGATTAGAAAAAAGACTGCTCATTAGCAACCTTGTACGGTATAAGAAGATAGAATTATTTCAGTATTGCTATTGATGGAGGATTATTTTCAACCTCAGTTTTATTTTTACTGTTTTATCTTTTCTTCTTTCTTGACTTTTACTTGATTTTTTTCTCAATCAGTTTCGAGTGGTAGAGATATATACAAACGTATCAATAATTCAGTAAATATTAAACTCATCTATTAACTAGTAGAGATTTTCTGAACTTTAAAAAAATCCTGCTATACACTACTTACAAGAAATGCACTTAAAGAATGAAAGCACAAGGTTGACAGTAGAGGGCTATAAAAATGATACACCAACAAAAAAGCTATGGGGATAGGGAGATCACTAAATAGCAGTATTTATAATGGATAAAACAGAGTTCAAGGCAAACTATCAAAAAGGCAGATTTTATATTGATAAATGGAACAATTTTTCAAAAATATAGAAGAATTATAAAATATCATGTGACTACATTGCTTTAAAATGTATGCATCAAGGGATGCCTGGGTGGCTCAGTCGTTAAGCGTCTGCCTTCGGCTCAGGTCATGATCCCGGGGTCCTGCGATTGAGCCCTGCATCGGGCTCCCTGCTCGGCGGGAAGCCTGCTTCTCCCTCTCCCACTCCCCCTGCTTGTGTTCCCTCTCTCGCTGTGTCTCTCTCTGTCAAATAAATAAATAAAATATTTAAAAAATAAAAACAAAAATAAAATAAATAAAATAAAATGTATGCATCAAAATGGATAAAAATAAACACACTTTTTTAAAGAGAAATGTTTTCTTTTTTTTTTTTAAGAATTTTTTATTTATTCATTTGAGACAGAGACACAGAGAGAGAAACAGTAGGAGCAGTGGGGAGAGGGAGAGGAAGAGGGAGAAGCAGACTCCCTGCTCAGCAGGGAGCCAGAGGTGGGGCTCAATCCCAGGACCTGGAGATCATGACCTGAGCCAAAGGCAGATGCTTAACCATCTGAGCCACCCAGACGCCCCTAAACACAAACATTCTAGAAGAGCTTAACATACCTTTTGCAGAATCTAATAGATCAAGCAGATTATATTAATGTGATTATTGAAAATATGAGTAAAATAATAAGATTTTTCTAATAGGCATATATAGAATTTTGAGCCCCCAAAATTTAGATTGCCATTTCCCCTCAAATACACACAAGATGTTTATAAGAACTAAACTTATTCTAGGGCAGAAGGGAAAACTAGGCAAATTCACATGTAAAAAATATTGTCATACATGCCACACTGACTATATTAAATAACACTTAAAATCACTTGATGTTAGCCAAAGGGCCGAGAAGTGATAACATTTAAAATCAATAACAAAAAGATAACTGCAGGAAAAATCCAAATATATGGAAGCTAAAAAAGTTTTAAATTATATTAACATGTTAAAGAGGCTATAAAAAATGAAAATTACAAAGCATTTAGAAGTGAAGAGTGACCTTGTTGAACTATCTTATTCATTCTAATAGTTTTAATCTTCTTCAGCAGACAAATTTCTTGGTAGGCAACATTTCATCTGCACATGATCACATTTTCAATTCTTTCTTTCTAAACTTCATACCACTTATTTCTTTTTGCTGTTTGACTACATATGGTATAGGGCTATGACCTGCAAAACAGTACTAAAAAGTAGCTACAATTATGAATATTCTTTTCTTATTCTTGGCTTTAATGGGAATGCTTCTAACGTTCCTCTATTAAGAATATTTATTATGATTACGGTTAACAGAATTCAACAAAGTGGCTAGATTAACAGATAAATATCAATCAAAGTGCATGGATCTACATACAAAATCAATAGAGTTTCTTTACTCAAGTCCAATTAGGAAATGTCAGAAAAAGAAGAATCCATAACCAGAATAGTCTTATCTATTTAAAAAATTAAATCTATAGCTAAATACATTTTAAAAAAGAAAGACTGAAGCCCAGAAGGTGTCACTGGCAAATTGTATAAAATATTTAAGAAAGTAACACCAATTCTACACAATCTGTTCCAGAAAATAAAAAAGGAGGGAACCCAACTTATGTTATGAAGCCAGCATTACCCTAATACCAAAACCAGAATGTTGGGGAATTTTCCCTTCTTCCCTTCTAGGTTCATTGGCTGGCCTAATAATTGACATAAAACACATGAACTGGAGAAAAAAAAATTATGTACGTATGGGAGGCCCACAAAGATATGAGACTCACAGGTAGCCAGGCAATTGAGTTAGGAAATTAAATATCATTCTGAGCAAAGGAAAATGAGGTAGGGAACTAAGGTTTAAAAGGGGAGGAAGAAAATCACAGGAAGATGAAAAGACAAATGTTTGGTAAACAAATGTCTACTATGCCATGCAAGTAAGTCTTTCTGGTATAAAAAGTTATATATCTGGTAAAAGATCTCTTCCTGGCACAGGCCCTCCATCTAAGTTGTTTTAGGCAGTTAAAGGAGAAATAAAAAGCTTTTCCATAGTCTGCTGGGTCTTCAGCTCAAAATAATCCACATGTCAAAATGGTTCATTTTGGGAGAGCATATCCTGCTCCCCCTCAAGACCAAACAGTAAGAGGAAAAAAACAAAAGCTAAAACCTGCAACAATCTCTACAGTAACCTCTCGTGGAAGAGTAAAAATACAGCTTTCAAACCAACAGAACAACAAATTAATAAAACATTATTAATCCAAAAGAGGACAAACAAAAGTCAAAAGAAATAATGGTAACAAATAGTGCATAAAAAAGTATATTTAAACCCAAATATATAAAAATTTACATTAAATGTAAATGGATTTAATGATCCAATTAAAAAGACTATTAAAAACATATATTCTGTTTATAAGAGATATATATTTAAAACCTACATTTATAGAAAAGTTAAGATTGAAAGGAAGCTAAAGAAGCTATATTAACATGCAACAAAACAGCCTTTAAGGAAAAAAGCATTATTAGCAAGCAAAGTGTTAAGAAAAAGACAACAGGCCCAAAATGGAGTCACTTCTGCTAAGTATGTCACCAAACTGAAACTTAATATCTAACCTAAGTTCCACCCTCCCCAGGAATGTAATCTTAACCAGTCTGGAATTTCCTGGTCAGAGTAGTGAGGTAAACTACCTGATTGTCCTTGTCTGTCCCCCCAAGAAAGATGAAATAATGTGCTCTTTCCTTGTCCCTGCTCAGAGCTCTTTTCCATTTGCCTGATGCATGAATCACTGAATAAAACCAATTTGATCTTTAAATTTATTGATATTTAAATTTTGTTTTTTAACAAAAACTTCGTTACACTAAAAACTCAAGTCCCCATGAAGATGTAATAATTCTGAAATTATGTGTGCCTAATATGGTGAAATGGAATCATAATGAGAGATGTTAGCACAATTTTCTCAGTAGCAGATAGAAAAAACAGATTTAAAAAGTCAACACTACAGAAAATTTGAGAAAACCCTACAAAGCTGACCAAATGGATGTATAAATTTTTAATATGTACCCAACACTGCTAGATATACATTCTTTCAAGCACACATTATTTATATATAAACTGATCATATGTTGGGTCATAAAACAAGTCTCAACAAATATCAAAGAATGAACTCATTGAAAATATTCTTTGATTACAATGCATCTAAGTTAAAAATCAATAAAAAATAATTAGGACAAGTAGCAAGATGGCAGAGGAGGAGGAGACCTAAAGTTCGTCTGGTCCCAGGAATTCAGCTAGTTATCAAACCATTCAGAACACCTACAAACTCAACAGGAGATCGAAGAAAAGAACAGCAGCAATTCTATGAACAAAAAAGTGACCACTTTCTGGAAGGTAGGACATGCAGAGAAGTGAATCCAAGGCGATATTTGAGAAGATAGACCGTGGGGGAGGGAGCCTCCGTCAGCCGCTACCTGCAAGTGATAGAGCAGTGAAGCACAAAATCGGAACTTTTAGAAGTCTGCTCCGCTGAGGGATGTCGCTCCAGTGGCTAAGCAGGGGGTGGAACCCTCACTGGGACAGTGTGGTCTCAGGAACCCCAGGGTCACAGAAAGACCGGGGGTGCCTGAATGCGGCAGAGCTCCCAGGTACTGGAATGGGGAAGCCAGCTGCAGAGACCCAACAAGCAGCAGATCTGGGGAGACTCCCCTTCCTCCCCCAGGAGGAGCAGCATGGCAGTGCACCACAGCAATCTGCTCGGTTTGGAGACTCCAAACGGGGTCGTGTGCTAGAGATAGAAACGCTCGGTCACAGGCCGGGTGAGCTCAGAGTGCAGCCGGAGACCAGGAAGACAGGGGTGATTGACTGCTTTTCTCTGGGGGCTCACTAAGGAGTGGGGCCCCGAGCTCTCGGCTCCTCTGGGACCAGAGACTGGCAGGCCACCATTTTCACTCTCGTCCTCCAAGGCTGTACAGAAAGCTTTCAGGGAACAAAAGCTACTGAGGGCAAACCCGAGCACATTATTTAGCCTGGCCCCTGGCAAGGGCAGTGTAATTCCGCCTCCAGCAAAGACATTTGGGAACCACGGCAACAGGCCCCTTCCCCAGAAGATCAGCAAGAATATCCAGCCAAGACCAAGTTTACCGATCAATGAGAACTGCAAAACTCCAGCACTAGGGGAGAATTCATGGCTTTTCTCCCATGATTCATTAGTCCTTAAAAGTTAATTTTTAAAATTTTCTTTAGTTTTTTCCTTTTCTATTTTTTTTGTAAAAAAACCCCAATGTATTTATTTAATATATTCATCAAAAGGGCTCAACCAGAGACTTAATTTAAAAAACAGAAACAAAACAAAAATGACACCACAGCTTAAGATACAGAGTCCTAGACAGAAATGAAGAGAAAGACTATCTAAGGAGAAAATAAAAAGACAACACAAAGAGAGAGGCTGGACAGTCAGGGATCTTGGCTGGAGACCTGCTTTGAGTAGGTTTCTTGCAGATACTTCTTAAAGGCTGTGGGGTTTTTCCAGAGCTCAGCAGCATGCGTGTTCAAAGGACTATCAATGTTTGGTTCTCCTAGCAGGCTATGGATGGACAGCAGGATGGTCCTGACATCATACAGGGCAGACCACTTGTCCTTCAGGATGTCCAGGCAGATGTTCCCCTCGGTGTCCACATTCGGGTGGCAGCAGGGTGTGAGGAACTTCACCGTGGGCACGTTTTAAGGATAGCCACTGGGGAATTCCAGGGAGAGCTTATACCTCAGGTCTTCATACACTGTGCCTGCTGCCCCACCCATTTGAAAAGGTTGTCGGATTCAGGGAAGGCAGAGATGCCTTTGTCACCAGACATCATGAGGGTCATCGGCTCCTGCTGTAGCCTCTTGCCCACGGGGTCCCGGGCAGCGCCCCTGCTGGGCTTGGCTCCTTTGCGGGTGGTGGCGACGCTGGCGGCAGCTGGGTCGCGGTTCTGGGAGGGATCCTGGGCGGCGTGGGGAGGGAGACAGGAACTCGGAGAGCACTACTGCAACTGCCTCCTTTTCTATTTTTTTAGTTGAATTTTTCTTCTTTCCTTTTTCAACCAACATCTTATCAATTCCTTTTTTAAAATCTTTTTTAATTTTCATTTTTACAGTCATATTCTATCCCTTCATTGTATTTAACCTTATTTTTTGTATATATATATGTTTTTCTTTCTTTAAGATTTTGGGATACAGTTTCTTCTAACAGACCAAAATATAACCTAAAATCTAGTATATGACTTTGTCCTAGTCTCCCACCTGATCACATTCTTTGTTTTTTTTATTTTTTTTGTTCTTTTTTCAACCAACTTCTTATCAATTCCTTTTAAAAAATCTTTTTAAATTTTCATCTTTACAGTCATATTCCATCTCTTCATCGTACTTACCCTTATTTTTGTACATATATAAGTTTTTCTTTCTTTAAAAGTTTGGGAGGCAGTTTCTTCTAACAAGACCAAAATACACCCAAAATCTAGTGTGTGGCTCTGTTCTATGCACCAGCCTGATCATATTCTTTTTTTTTTTTTTTTCTTTCTTTTCCCCACGATTTCGGGTCTCTTCTGTTTTGTTTAGTGTATATTTTTCTGGGGTCATTGTTACCCTTTTAGCATTTTGTTCTCTCATTCATCTATTCTTCTCTGGACAAAATGACAAGACGGAAAAACACCTCAAAAAAAAGAATTAGAGGCAGTACCGACTGCCAGGGACCTATCAAATCAGACATTAGCAAGATGTCGGAACTAGAGTTCAGAATGACGCTTATAAAGATACTAGCTGGGCTTGAAAAAAGCATAGAAGATACTAGAGAATCTCCTTCTGGAGAAATAAAAGAACTAAAATCTTACCAAGTTGAAATCAAAAAGGCTATTAACGATGTGCAATCTAAAATGAAGACTCTAACTGCTAGGGTAAATGAGGCAGAAGAGAGAATTAGATATCTTAGAAGACCAAATGATGGAAAATAAAGAAGCTGAGAAAAAGAGAGAGAAACAACTACTGGATCACGAGGGGAGAATTCGGGAGATAAGTGATACCATAAAGCAAAACAACATTAGAATAACTGGGATCCCAGAAGAAGAAAGAGAGAGGGAAGCAGAAGGTATATTGGAGCAAATTAAAGCAGAGAACTGCCCTAATTTGGGGAAGGAAACAGGCATCAAAATCCAGGAGGCACAGAGAACCCCCCTCAAAATCAATAAAAATATGTCAACACCCTGACATCTAATAGTAAAACTCACAAGTCTCAGAGACAAAGAGAAAATCCGGAAAGCAGCTCGGGACAAGAGGTCTGTAACCTATATTGGTAGAAACATTAGAATGGCAGCAGACCTATTCACAGAGACCTGGCAGGCCAGAAAGGACTGGCATGATATATTCAGGGCACTAAATGAGAAAAATATGAAGCCAAGAATACTATATCCAGCTAGGCTGTCATTGAAAACAGAAGGAGAGATAAAAAGCTTCCAGGAAAAACAAAAACTAAAAGAATTTACTATCACCAAACCAGCCCTACAAGAAATATTGAAAGGGGTCCTCTAAGCAAAGAAAGAGCCTAAAAGTAACATAGACCAGAAAGGAACAGAGACAATATACAGTAACAGTCACCTTACAGGCAATACAATGGTACTAAATTCGTATCTTTCAATAGTTACCCTGAATGTAAATGGGCTAAATTCCCCAATCAAAAGACAAAGAGTATCAGATTGGATAAAAAAACAAGACCCCTGTATATGCTGTCTGCAAGAGACTCATTTTAGACCCAAAGACACCTCCAGATTTAAAGTGAGGGAGTGGAAAAACATTTACTATGCTAATGGACATCAAAACAAAGCTAGGGTAGCAATCCTTATATCAGACAAATTAGATTTTAAACCAAAGACTATAATAAGAGATGAGGAAGGACACTACATCATACTTAAAAGGTCTATCCAACAAGAAGATCTAACAATTTTAAATATCTATGCCCCTAACATGGAAGCAACCAATTATATAAACCAATTTAACAAAATCAAAGAAACACATCGACAATAATACAATAATAGTAGGGGACTTTAACACCGCCCTCACTGAAATGGACAGATCATCTAAGCAAAAGATCAACAAGAAAATAAAGGCTTTAAATGACACACTGGACCAGATGGACTTCACAGATATATTCAGAACATTCCATCCCAAAGCAACAGAATACACATTCTTCTCTAGTGCCCATGGAACATTCTCCAGAATAGATCACATCCTGGATCACAAATCAGGTCTCAACCAGTACCCAAAGATTGGGATCATTCCCTGCATATTTTCGTACCACAATGCTTTGAAACTAGAACTCAATCACAAGAAGAAAGTCGGAAAGAACTCAAATACATGGAGGCTAAAGAGCATCCTACTAAAGAATGAATGGGTCAACCATGAAATTAAAGAAGAATTTAAAAAATTCAGGGAAGCAAGTGAAAATGAAAGCATAACTGTTCAAAGCCTTTGGGATGTGGCAAAGGTGGTCCTAAGAGGAAAGTATATAGCAATACAAGCCTTTCTCAAGAAACAAGGTCTCAAATACACAACCTATCCCTACACCTAAAGGAGCTGGAGAAAGAACAGCAAATAAAGCCTAAGCCCATCAGAAGAAGAGAAATAATAAAGATCAGTGCAGAAATGAATGAAATAGAAACCAAAAGAACAGTAGAACAGATCAACAAAAATAGGAGCTGGTTTTTTGAAAGAATTAATAAGATTGATAAACCCCGAGACATAAGCCTCTTATCAAAAAAGAAAAGAGAAAGGACCCAAATAAATAAAATCATGAATGAAAGAGGAGAGATCACAACCAACACCAAAGAAATACAAACAATTATAAGAACATATTATAATGGATGCATTCCTAGAGATGTATAAACTACCAAAACTGAACCAGGAAGAAACAGAAAACCTGAACAGACCCATAACCACTAAGGAAATTGAGGCAGTGATCAAAAATCTCCCAGCAAACAAGAGTGCAGGGCCAGATGGCTTCCCAGGGGGAATTCAACCAAACATTTCAAGAAGAATTAATACCTATTTTTCTGAAACTCTTCCAAAAAATAGAAATGGAAGGAAAATTTCCAAACTCAATTTTATGAGGCCAGCTTTACCTTGATCCCAAAACCAGACAAAGACCCCATCAAAAAGGAGAACTACAGACCAATATCCCTGATAAACATGGATGCAAAAATTCTCACCAAAATACTAGCCAATAGGATCCAACAGTATATTAAAAGGATTATTCACCACGAACAACTGGGATTTATTCCTGGGCTGCAAGGTTGGTTCAACATCCAGAAATCAATCCATGTGATATAATACATCAATAAAAGAAAGAACAAGAATCATATGATCCTCTCTATAGATTCAGAAAAAGCACTTGACAAACTACAGCATCCTTTCTTGATTAAAACTCTTCCCAGTGTACGGACAGAGGGTACATACCTCAATATCATAAAAGCCATCTATGAAAAACCCACAGTGAATATCATCTTCCATGGGGAAAAACTAAGAGCTTTTCCCCTAAGGTCAGGAACAGGGCAGGGATGTCCACTATCACCATTGCTATTCAACATAGTACTAGAAGTCCTGGCCTCAGCAATCAGACAACAAAAAGAAATAAAAGGCATCTGAATCAGCAAAGAAGTCAAACTCTCACTCTTTGCAGATGATATGATACTTTATGTGGAAAACCCAAAAGACTACCAAAAACCCAAAACTGCTAGAACTCATACAGGAATTCAATAAAGTGACAGGATATAAATTCAATACACAGAAATCAGTGGCATTTCTATATACCAACAACAAGAGAGAAGAAAGAGAAATTAAGGAGTCGATCCCATTTTTATTGCACCCAAAACCATAAGATACCTAGAAATAAATCTAACCAAAGAGGCAAAGGATCTGTACTCAGAATACTATAGAATACTCGTGAAAGAAATTGAGGAAGACACAAAGAAATGGAAAAACATTCCATGCTCATGGACTGGAAGAACAAATATTGTGAAAATGTCTATGCTACCTAGAGCAATCTACACATTCAATGCAATCCCTATCAAAATACCATCCACTTTTTTCAAAGAAATGGAACAAATAATCCTAAAATTTGTATGGAACCAGAAAAGATCCCAAATGGCTAGAGGAATGTTGAAAAAGAAAAGCAAAGCTGGCAGCATCACAATTCCGGACTTCAAGCTCTATTACAAAGCTGTAATTGTCAAGACAGTATGGTACTGGCACAAAAACAGACACATAGATCAATGGAACAGAACAGACAGCCCAGAAATGGACCCTCAACTTTATGGTCAACTAATCTTCGACAAAGCAGGAAAGAATGTCCAGTGGAAAAAAAATAGTCTCTTCAGCAAATGGTGTTGGGAAAATTGGACAGCCACATGCACAAGAATGAATCTGGATCGTTTCCTCACACCACACACAAAAATAGACCAAAAATGGATGAAAGGCCTAAATGTGAGAGAGGAATCCACCAAAATCATTGAGGAGAACACAGGCAGCAACCTCTTCGACCTCAGCCACAGTAACTTCTTCCTAGACACATCGCCAAAGGCAAGGAAGCAAGGGCAAAATGAACTATTGGGACTTTATCAAGATAAAAAGCTTTTGCACAGCAAAAGAAACAGTCAACAAAACCAAAAGACAACCGACAGAATGGGAGAAGATATTTGCAAATGACATATCAGATAAAGGCCTAGTATCCAAAATCTATAAAGAACTTCTTAAACTCAACACCCAAAGAACAAATAATCCAACCAAGAAATGGGCAGAAGACATGAACAGACATTTCTGCAAAGAAGACATTCAAATGGCCAACAGACACATGAAAAAGTGCTCAACATCACTCGGCATCAGGGAAATACAAATCAAAACCTCAATGAGATACCACCTTACACCAGTGAGAATGGTTAAAATTAAGAAGTCAGGAAATGACAGATGTTGGCGAGGATGCGGAGAAAGGGGAACCCTCCTACACAGTTGGTGGGAATGTAAGCTGGTGTAGCCACTCTGGAAAACAGGATGGAGGTTCCTCAAAAAGTTGAAAATAGAGCTACCCTATGACCCAGCAACTGCACTACTGGGTATTTACTCCAAAGATACAAACATAGTGATCCGAAGGGGCATGTGCACCCCGATGTTTCCACAATAGCCAAACTATGGAAAGAGCCTAGATGCCCATCAACAGATGAATGGATAAAAAAGATGTGGTATAAAAAAAAAGATGTGGTATATATATACAAATATTATGCAGCCATCAAAAAAAAAAAAAGAAATCTTGCCATTTGCAACAATGTGGATGCAACTAGAGGGTATTATGCTAAGGGAAATAAATCAGTCAGAGAAAGACAAGTATCATATGATCTCACTGATGTGAGGAATTTGAGAAACAAGACAGAGGATCATATGGGAAGGGAGGGAAGAATGAAACAAGATGAAACCAGAGAGGGAGACAAACCATAAGAGACTCTTAATCTCAGGAAACAAACTGAGGGTTGCTGGAGTGGAGGGGGTGGGTGGGATGGGATGTCTGGGTGATTAACACTGGGGAGGGTAGGTACTATGGTAAGCGCTGTGAATTGTGTAAGACTGATGAATCACAGACCTGTACCCCTGAAACAAATAATAAACTATATGTTAATAAAAAAATTATTAAAAAAATAATAATTTAATAAGAAAATCTCCTATACTTATAAATTAAGGAATAACACTTCTAAATAGCTTCTGAATAACTGAAAAATTTTTAATTAAAGGACTGTGAACATATTATATATTAAACCTGCATGACATAGCTAGGCCCATCTTTAAAAGGAAATTCATCAGCTTATAAGCCTATATTACCAAAAAAAGATGGAAATAGAATGAGCTAAGAATCTACCTCATAAAGTTAGAAAAAAGAAACTCAAAGGAAAAAGTAAATAGAGAACAGAACTGATTAAAGATCAAAAAATGAATGACAAGAGAATCAACTAAACCAAAAGCTATTAATAAATCTCAAGTAAAATTGACTTAGAAGAAAGAGAAATCACAAATAAGTATTTAGAATGAAAAGGAGGTCAACAACATAAATTTTATGGGCAACTGATACTCAGATAATATGAATACTTTTAGGCCAACAAAACTGAAAACTTAGGCAAAATGGACAAATTTATAGAAAACTACAACTTTCTAACATGTAGAAAAAAATAAACTATTTGAACAGTGTTATAAATGTATAAAGAGCTGAATCTGTACTTTAAAATCTCACATAAAGAAAACCCCAGGTTCAGATGGCTTTACCAATGGATTTTACTAAAGAAGAAATAATGCCAGTATAACAAAAAACCTTCTAGTTATGTGGTGAGCATAAGCTTGATGTCAAAATTTGAAAAAGACAGTAAGAGAACAGGCCAACTTCACTAATGCAGAATTCCTGAAGAACACACTACAAAAAGACAGTATACCAAGATCAAGGTGAGTTCATTTCTCAGGAATGCACAATTAATTTGAAAACCACAATGTAATTTGTAAATAAACTAATGCAACAGAACAGACAACAAAACAGGACAGAAGAGCAGGAAAGAAAAAAATGTTAAGTCAGGGCGCCTGGGTGGCTCAGTCATTAAGCGTCTGCCTTCGGCTCAGGTCATGATCCCGGGGTCCTGGGATCGAGCCCCACATCGGGCTCCCTGCTCAGCGGGGAGCCTGCTTCTCCCTCTCCCCCTGCTTGTGTTCCCTCTCTCGCTGTGTCTCTGTCAAATAAATAAATAAAATCTTAAAAAAAAAAAAAAAAAAAGAAAGAAAAGAAAAAATGTTAAGTCAGTAAATGGCGCTTGTACAACTTGTTGTCTATATTAGGGAAAACATTCTATAAGCAGAGTTAGGGGTCCCCAGAAAAAGAAAGACCCAGACATTTCAGGTCCCCAGCTATCCCCTCCCACCAGTTCCCCACCCCCTGGGATCTATCGTGCCTTACCAACTCTACCTGCCCAAGCACACTTCTTGCAGGACTGCCTAGGGGGTGTTCGAATTACAAAGAAATGAAAAAACAAAAAACAAAAAACCAAAAACCACAGTAGTTAAGAATTTTAAGGGAACAAAGAGAATGCAAAAACTAAGTCTCTAATAGGCCAGTAGATAGCCTAACCATATCAGAGACAAAAAAATCAATGGTAAAACTCCCAGTGCTGTTTCAAAAGTAAAGACTGACTTCATTCTTGAGTTGTCTTCGCAGGATTGAAACTAGCAGAAAATTTAAAGCTTGTTTTTCAGAGAACTGTTTCTCTGTAGCCAGCTACTGTTTCTTTTCAGACCCCACTAAGAAATATACTGGCTCTGGGTCAACTGATAAGGTCCCAGCCATGAACAAACAAGGCCCTGCAGACCTTACCTGAGGTAACCAGCCCAAGATCCCATCCAGTTTATACTGGCTCTTGGATCATATCCATAGCCCCTTCCCTTTGTCCAACACTTAATCTGCTTCAGTACAATGTTAAAGTCTCTACCCTGGGAGGAACACAGGCTTCATAAAACACTACATCTGCACAACCTTATTCCCGCCTTTATGTGTGATGACAAAACTCCCCTTTCTGAATATTCATCCTAATCTTAAATAAAAAGAACTCTCTCATCCCTGTCTGGGTAGTCACGATTTGGAGTTATTCCCATGATCTCATTTGCTGCAAATAAAATTTCCTTTGAGTGACAACTCCACCTGCGGCAATTTCTTATGGATTATCTGCTGTAATCTCTATCTGCAACTCACCAAGGAGCAAAAGAACTCACACTAGTTCAGTTACAGCTAGTTCAGTTACAGTTCCTCCAATGTGTGTGGGTTTTTTTTTCAAACCACCAAGGAATTAACTCAATTCTGACACTACCTACCTAGAGATAGAGTCAGATCCCACAGGTTAAGGGCTCAGTCATCCAAGACAGCCCCCGTCCCCACTTCACACACCAATTGCAAATCCAGGATGTCACCTGCACTTCTCACTGGCTATGGACTGGAGGTTCCAACAACTGCTCCCTGAACAGCTCACAGAATTGAAACACTTTACTTATAAAAGGCTAGATGGAAGAGACACACAGGCAAGGTATAGGGAAAGGCTGTGGGGATTCCATGCCCTCTTTAAGAGGGCTATTCTCCCAGCACCTCTACAAGTTCCCCAGTCAGGAATCTGTCTGAACCTTATCTTTTTGGGTTTTTATGGAGGCTTCATTACATGGGGATGATTAAGTCCTTGCCATTGGCAATCGATTCAACCTCTAGCCCAACTCCCCTCCCTGGAAGTCAAGGGGTGGGACTGCAAGTTCCAACCCCGTCTCACAAGGCTGGTTCTCCTAGCAACCAGCCCCCATCTTTAGGTTACCCAGGGGCATTCCATAAATTCATCAACATAACAAAAGACACCATGCTTGCTCTCATCACTTAGGAAATTCCAGGGGTTTTAGCTCAATGGCCAGAAAATAGGGCAAAGACCAAATACGTATTTCTTATAAATCAGAACATCACAATTCCTCATACTATATACAAAAAAATCAATTCCATTTGGGTTTTATATTTGCAGACCTGAGTATAAAAGGCAAAACAAAAATTTTAGCAATCATATAGAAAAATATTTATATTTTGGCGTAAGAAAAACTTCTTAAAAGGACTAAAAGAAAAAGTAACTATAAAGTAAAAAAGGAATAAAATAGACTACACTAAATTTATTCATCAAAAGACCCCATTAAGATGACTAAAAAGTTATAATCTGCCATGTATAAAGAAATCTAACAAAACAATAAGAAAAAGACCAACAACCCACAGAAAAAAATGGGCAACCGAGACCTGAAACATCACAACAGAGGACACATAAAAAAAGGAAATATAAGTGGCCAACAGACATAGGAGAAGTGATCAACCTCAATACTCACTCCTCCAAAGTAGTAAGGGGATTAGCCCCCAGTCTATCTGCCTACCAGAAAAAAGGATAAACCCTTTCAGGAGGAAAACAATACCACCTAGAATCTCTACAAGTATTTACAAACAATACCCAATATTTAATTTAAAAAATTACAAGGTCGGGGCACCTGGGTGGCTCAGTCAGTTAAGCGTCTGCCTTTGGCTCAGGTCATGATCTCAGAGTCCCAGGACTGAGCCTCATGTCAGGCTCCCTGCTCAGCGGGGAGTCTGTTTCTCTGTCTCCCTTTGCCCCTCTCCTGGCTCATGCTCTCTCTCTCACTCTCTCTCTCAAATAAATAAATAAAATCTTAAAAAAATAAAAAATTACAAGGTGTGTTCAGAGACAGAACATTTACCCACAAAACCAACAAGAGAAAAAAATTAGACAATAAAAGCAGATCTATAGTTGGTGTATGTAGGGTGTATGTAAAGTAACATATATATTCAAGATACTAAAGGAAAAAGTAAATAAAAACATGACTTCATGGAAGATTATATATATTATACATTCTTTTTAAATTTAATATTTACCCTCTTACTGTCTTTAAGACTAGTTGGAGTTGGTGTTTCTCTTAAACTATAAAATTAACTGAGAAAACTGAATAGAGGGGCGCCTGGGTGGCTCAGTCGTTAAGCATATGCCTTCGGCTCAGGTCATGATCCCAGAGTCCTGGGATTGAGCCCCGCATTGGGCTCCCTGCTCAGCGGGAAGCCTGCTTCTCCCTCTCCCACTCCCCCTGTTTGTGTTCCTTCTCTTGCTGTTGTCTCTCTCTGTTAAATAAATAAAATCTTAAAAAAAAAAACAAAACTGAATAGGTCCCTTTAATACTCTTTACTTTCCTACCAATAATTATTAATATAATATTATATTTCATTATATATATAATATATATTTATAATTATATATATTTATATAATTCATATATTATATATATTTAATATAACATATATTTCATTATATAGTATATATTTCATTAACAGATCTCAATAATATTGGTAGAAAATTTATATGTATAAATATTATATATATATGTATATAAGAAATTATATATATGGGGGCGCCTGGGTGGCTCAGTCGTTAAGCGTCTGCCTTCGGCTCAGGTCATGATCCCAGGGTCCTGGGATGGAGCCCCGCATCGGGCTCCTTGCTCAGCGGGAAGCCTGCTTCTCCTTCTCCCACTCCCCCTGCTTGTGTTCCCTCTCTCGCTGTGTCTCTCTCTGTCAAATAAATAAATAAAAAATCTTAAAAAAAAAAAAAAGAAATTATATATATGTATATATGTTTTATATATAAATAAAACTTGGGAAAAAACTCAAATATCAATGTGGCCACAAACAAAAACTACATACTTCTGAATGAATTAATCAGTTACTTAACTAGAGTTCTTATGTAACACCTGGACTAAATTTGTTAGTAACTATAATCAAAGAGAGTGAAAATCCTAGCACTACCTCTAAATAGCCATGTAACCACAGGTTAGTTACTGAAGCTATCTGAACCTCAGTTTCCTCACTTGTAAAATAAATTTTACATATATTTAGATATAGGTATATAGCTTTATATACAATATATAAATATATATTATATACCTAAAAAGATAAGTATCATTATTTGTAATGAAAAATAATTTTCCTTTCCTTCAGTATATCAGTAGACTTTATATATCAATATAATTTATAAAATTACTGGTATTAATATGAAATAGCTAATTTATAATTGGAGTAATATAATGGGAGTGAAATTGTCCAACATTCTTCAGTCCCTTTTAAATCCTAAAAAAAACTCTACTGAGAATGCAGTATTGCAAATTTTCTAGGAATAAGATAACTAAATTCTTTACATTTCATGATTCACTTCCATATGATCATTCATGTTGTCTTAAAGAATAAGAAAATCATTCAACCCCTTGAAAAATTAAACAAAACTCAGACTGCTTAGTACATCAAGTATACATACCTAAACCGGAACAATCGTATACACAGACACATGTCAAACTCCAATTACAGTCCTTACCTTAATTTTCACAGCATCATAGCGGATTTGTGAAAATTCACGAAGACCAAAAGAGCCTCCAACAATCAGCAACTGAAACAAAGAGAGGAAACAAACAACATAGACGGGCAGAATTCTCTCTACAGATTAATGCCAATAGTGGCAGCTTATATGAAATCCAATATATTATTTTCTTGGTGAGTTACCATTCATCTGTTCAGAGTGGATGCAGTATGTACTGTCACTAGGAAACATTTTATCCTATTACCAAATACCAAAGTCAGTACCCCATTAGTTTGTTTGTTCATTTTTAAAGATTTTATTTATTTATTTGGGGGGGGGAGGAGCAGAAGGGGAGGGAGAGAGACAAGCGGACTCTGCTGAGTGCTGAGCACAGAGCCCAACGTGGGGCTTGATCACATGACCCCAAGATCAAGACCTGATGAAACCAAGAGTTGGACACTTAACCAATTGAGCCACCCAGCTGCACCCCCATACTTGTATTCCACCTTATGGTTTAAATAACATCATCACAAGCATTATATTAGTTGATCTTACAAAAGAACTAAAGCTAAGGAAAAAATCCATTTAACAGATGAAATAAAAGCACAAGCAACTAAATGACTTGCCTATGATTATACTGAGTAAAGTTAGGAATTAAATTCTGGCCTCATTTCCTCAAGACCAGAATTCTTTCAATTTTATGTGTTTGCAAAATAAGCTAACTAGACAGCATTTTTCTCCATTTTCTTACCAACTAGTAAAAGAATCTCATAAAATACACCACACTTATTAATATATGGCAAACCTTAAAAGATTCCTCCAACTGGCATTGCTGCTTTATCACCTCCTCCAATAATCTAATGGGCTTTCACCCCTAATCCTAAAGCTGTAAAAGTCTAGCAATTTGGATAAAAATAAGGTTTGATCCCTACCTTCCTTTTTATGTCAATATATTAATATTACCAAATAAGGAAATATAAAGATATAAAACATTGTAAAATATAAAACTTTACGATTTTGAAGTTGAAATACTAACAAAACCTTGAGGCTATAAATTTTAAAACCCAGTAAGTCTGACCACATAAAATTTTCAATGTCTATACTGACAAATGAAATAAAAACAACACAAAATCAAAAGACAACAAATCAGGAAAAACATCTGTTATATATAAGCAGCTAATATCTGGCAATGTCAATATGTAAAAATTATTTGTATAAGTAAAATAACTTCTGTCTTTGTGTTTCAATGAAAAGACACATCCCTGGCTTTCGTAACTCTGTTTCAGTCTCCTTTTATTCATTCTTCCTCATCTTCCCAACGGGGGGTAGTATCCCAAAAGGCTCAAATCTTCACATTTCTTCTAACTATTCACAACCAACACTGAGTCCATATCATAGCTGATGTCATCCAATTTCATGGCTTTAAATAGGCTCTATAACCTAACAACTTCCAAATGCACATTTTCAATGGGAAACATCCCATTGAACTGAAAATGCTTTCCTACCTGACATTTTCACTTGAAAGCCTAAGAGATATATGGGGCGCCTGGGTGGTTCAGTTGGTTATGCATCTGACTTCAGCTCAGGTTATGATCTCCAGGTCCTGGGATCCGCCCACATTGGGCTGTCACTGGGGAGTCTGCTTCTCCCTCTCTCTCTGCCTCTCCCCGCCATGCTCTCAGATAAATAAAATCTTTAAAATAAAAAAAAGTCTAACAGATATATATAAATTAACATTTTGAAAAACCCTCTTGACTTTTACCCCAACACTCTTTCTGCCCCAATCTTTCACATCCCAGTAAATGTAAACTGCTTTCATCCAACGGCTCAAGCAAACTTCTTTGTAATCATCATAAGCTCCTCTCATTCATATCTCACATCTAATCCATCCCTGAGTTCTGTCACCTCTACTTTCAAAACATTTCTTGAATCTGACAATTTCTAACTATACCTTCTTCTAATACTCTAGTCCAGGCCACCATCACCTCTTTCTGGAACTACTGCAATTACAGTACCCACGTGTTACATAATGAAGAATTTGCCTGAACTTTGTCTAGGGTTCCTGAGAGGAAGGTACTAACTTGGACTTTCCTGAGTGACAGGAGTATCTTTGTTATTGATGGTGGGCCCCTAGGACCACACCTGAATTTATGCTAATGAGGTGACTCATGGTAGGCCCCTAGATAGTTACAGTATACCGGTGGGCCATGCTGGAATGACCAACCATGTGACTAGAGGGGTGGGGCTTTAAGCCATATGATATCAACCTGACCTCCAAGGAGATGAGGCTGGACACTGAGTTCCCTCACACAGTTAATGATTCAATTAACCATACCTAGATAATGAAACCCAATTAAAAAAAACTCTGGACACTTGGCTCAGTCGCTTAAGCGTCTGCCTTCGGCTCAGGTCATGATCCCAGGGTCCTGGGATCGAGTCCCGCATTGGGCTCCTTGCTTGGCAGAGAGCCTGCTTCTCCCTCTACCTGCTCTGCCTGCCGCTACCCCTGCTTGTGTTCTCTCTCTCTGACAAAAAAATAAATAAAATCTTAAAAAAAAAAAAAAAAACTCTGGACACTGAAGCTTGGTTGAGCTTCCTGGTTGGTGAACACATTAATGTGCTGGGAGGGTGGCATGCCCTGATTTCACAGGAGGAAAACATGGAAACTCTGCATTTGGGACCTTCCCAGACCTTACCCTGTGGGTCTCTTTTGGCTGTTCCTAATTCATACCCTTTATAATAAAACAATAATTGTAAGTATAGTGCTTTCCTGAGTTCTGTGAGTCATTCTAGTGAATTATTAAACTTGAGGGGGTTAATAGGAACCCACAAATTTATAGCCAGTTGATCAGAAGCACAGGTGGGCCAAGAATCCCAGAGCTTTCAGTTGGTGTCTGAAATAAGCGGAGTTTCATGAAGGACTATTCCCTTACTCTGTGAAGTCTGTGCTAATTCTGATTAGGATCAGACTTGCACTACACCACCTACCACTCATTACCACAGTGTCTACACTCCTAACTAAATATCTTCATTTGTGCAATAGATCCCATATCATCTTATTTACTGAAGGACCCTGATTCATCAATTCTCATTTCCTTATCATGAAAATCTTGCTCACTACCACATGATTCATCATAAAAAAATGCTATTATTTCTCCCACTTATTAACAAACTTCTCTAGACCTCACTCCCTCACGTTACTATCCTCTTTCCTTGTTCCTATCTGCAGTAAAATTTCTCAAAGGAGTTGTTGATGCTCACTGTCCCTCCCATTCTCTCTTAGACCCATTCCAGCCACCAAACACATCCACGTTACCAAATCCAATGGTTAACTCTCTGTTCTCATCTTACTTCATGAGCAAAATTTGACACAGTTGATCACTTTCCTCCTTTTCCCTTAAACCTGGTTTTTCTTTTACCTGAGAATACTTCTTAGTGTCCTTTATTGGTTCTTCCTGTACACTCAATCCCCTAATGCTGGAGTACCCCAGGGCACAATGACTGGTCTTCTCTATCTACATTAATTTCTTTTGTGAGCTCAATCAATCTTATAACTTTAAAAATATTCACACTCCACCTTTAGAAGGGATCAAGCAGGCACTAGAGGAAAAAAGCAGCACCAGGTAAACAAAGCAGACCAGAATAGCACTGCAAGGGCTCTGGAACCTAAATTATCATTGGAAAGAAAGCCCAAAATAGTATGCTACTACCTACAGCTAAGTCTAAGCATGGTGACTGCTTGCTAAAGTAGAAGACTTAAATAGGATACAGAGTTTCCTAACATAATACTCAGAATGTCCATGATACAATAAAAACTCACTTGTCAGAGCAAGAATCAGGAAAACAGCAAGCTGAATTAGAAAAGACTATCAAGAGATATTAACATGGAGATAAACCAGATGTTGGAATGATCTGACAAAGATTTTATTTTTTTTAAGATTTACTTATTATTTGAGAGACAGAGAGAGCACCGTGCCTGTACCTGTGGGGGAAGGGCAGAGGGAGAAGCAGACTCCCCGCTGAGCAGGGAGCCCCCATGCCCATGACAGCCGGATGTGGCTGGATCTCAGGACCCTGAGATCACGACTTGAGCCGAAACCAAGAGTTGGAAACTTAACCAACTGAGCCACCCAGGCGTCCCATGATCTAGCAAAGATTTTAAAGGAATCATTATAAAAATGCTTGAGAGAGCAGTAACCGATGTTCTTAAAACAAATGAAAAATTAGAAAATCTCACCAAAGGCATAGAAAAAAAGAACCAAAAGGTGACATCAGTGAAATGGCAGACTAGGAATCTCCAAAAATCTTCTCCATCACAGCAATGAGAAAACTGGCAAAAGTTCTCCAATCAACTTTTTCAGAAATTTGAAAATTAAGCAAAGACTTGCAATAATGTTGGGAACATTTTCCTAAGAAGACTGCCTTTCAGTAAGGACAGAAAGCTTGGATGCATTTTTATTCCCACCTCTCCACCCCAGCTCCATGGTAACCATGAAAACAAATAGAATGCTCCTCTCTTATTATAGTCTTTGGTTTAAAATCTAATTTGTCTGATACAAGGATTGCCACCCGAGCTTTCTTTTGATGTCCATTAGCATGGTAAATGTTTTTCCACCCCCTCACTTTAAATCTGGAGGTGTCTTTGGGTCTAAAATGAGTCTCTTGCAGATAACATATCGATGGGTCTTATGTGTGGTGTTTTGTTTTGTTTTTTTAAGATTTTATTTATTTATTTGACAGAGAGAGACACAGCGAGAGAGGGAACACAAGCAGGGGGAGTGGGAGAGGGAGAAGCAGGCTTCCCGCGGAGCAGGGAGCCTGATGTGGGGCTCGATCCCAGGACCCCGGGATCATGACCTGAGCCGAAGGCAGACGCTTAACAACTGAGCCACCCAGGCACCCCATGGGTCTTGTTTTTTTATCCAATCTGATACCCTGTGTCTTTTGATTGTGGCATTTAGCCCATTTACATTCAGAGTAACTATTGAAAGATAAGAATTTAGTGCCATTGTATTGCCTGTAAGGTGAGAGTTATGTGTATTGTCTGTGTTCCTTTCTGGGCTATGTTACTTTTAGACTCTCTTTGCTTAGAGTACCCCTTTCAATATTTCTTGTAGGGCTGGTTTGGTGTTTGCAAATTCTTTTAGTTTTTGTTTGTCCTGGAAGCTTTTTATCTCTCCTTCAATGGCCAACAGACACATGAAAAAGTGCTTAACATCACTCGGCATCAGGGAAATACAAATCAAAACCTCAATGAGATACCACCTCACGCCAGTCAGAATGGCTAAAATTAACAAGTCAGGAAATGACAGATATTGGCGAGGATGTGGAGAAAGGGGAACTCTCCTACACTGTTGGTGGGAATGCAAGCTGGTGCAGCCACTCTGGAAAACAGGATGGAGGTTCCCCAAAAAGTTGAAAATAGAGCTACCATACGACCCAGCAACTGCACTACTGGGTATTTACTCCAAAGATACAAACGTAGTGATCTGAAGGGGCACGTGTACCCCAATGTTTATAGCAGAAATGTCCACAATAGCCAAACTATGGAAAGAGTGTGGATGTCCATCAACAGATGAAGGGATAAAGAAAATGTGGTATATATACACAATGGAATATTATGCAGCCATCAAAAAATGAAATCTTGCCATTTGCAACGACGTGGATGGAACTAGAGGGTATTATGCTAAGCGAAATAAGTCAATCAGAGAAAGACAATTATCATATAATCTCACTGATATGAGGAATTTGAGAAACAAGACGGGGGATCATGGGGGAAGGGAGGGAAAAATGAGACAAGATGAAACCAGAGGGGGAGACAAACCATAAGAGACTTTTAATCTCAGGAAACAAACTGAGGGTTGCTGGAGTGGTGGGGGGTGGGAGGGATGGGGTGGCTGGGTGATAGACACTGGGGAGGGTATGTGCTATGGTGAGTGCTGTGAATTGTGTAAGACTGATGAATCATAGGCCTGTACCCCTGAAACAAATAATATATTATGTTAATAATAAATAAATAAATGAATGAAATAGAATGCAATCATGGGGCAGAATGGGGTTGGGGCTCCTTAAAACATTATTCTTTAAGAATAGAGACTTAGAGACTTAGAATAGAGACTTAGAATAGGTCACTGCTTGATCAAATCTGGTGGTTCAATGGAAACCTCAGTCACAAGGCTGTCTTCAGTTTTCCTGACTTTGAGCTCAACTAGTACTAACAGACTTCTCTCAGGAAGTGTTTGTTGAAAAATTCAGAGGCAATTGGTTAACATTGTGACTGCCTGAGGTGGTAGGCAACAGGGCAAATAACAGTCTAACCAAAAAGCTTAAAAGGAAAATATGAGAAATGAGGTGTCCACAGAGGACTCTGAAAAGTTCAAACATATTCCTGAGAATCCAGAAGGAAATGCTCATGAACTGAATTGTGCCCATGCCCAGCGTGGTGTGTCAGCTCAGGAAAGATCTGAGAAGGCCTTAAACACTTGTCTATGGCTAACCTGGAGTCTCTGAGCAAGCAGGAAGTAAAAGCTCAAGGCAGAGTTGTAACCTGCCTGGCTGAGTGTCGAAGACACACCAAAACAAGCACACAGAGCCCCTCAACAAAGAATTACTGGTTCCAGGTGTTTAAGGAAACCTCTACCCAATAAAAAGAAAAATAGCCCAATTTAAAAACGGGCAAATGATTTGAATAAACATTTCTGCAAAAAAGAGATACAGATGACTAATAACCATATGAAAGGATGTTCCATATCATTAGTCATAAAGGAAATGCAAATCAAAACCACAATGAGATACCTTCACATCCACTGGGAAGGGTATAATAAAAAAGATGGACAATAACAAGTGTTGGCAAGGACGTGGAGGATTCATTGCTGGTGGGAATGTAAAATGATGTAGCCACTCCGGGAAATAGCTTGACAGTTCCTCAAAATGTTAAACATGGAGTTATCATATGGCCCAGCAATTCTACTACTAGGTATATACGAAGAGAAATGAAAATATACATCCATACAAAAATTGTACATGAATGTTCGTAGCAGCATTATTCACAATGGCCAAAAAATGTTAACAATCTAAATGTTCATCAATGGATAAATAAAATGATAAATAAATAGGATAGGATTAGGATAAAAAAATTGTCTATCCAAATGATGGAATATTATTTAGCCATAAAAATGAATGAAGTTTTGACACATGTTACAACATGAATGAATCTTGAAAACACCATGCTAATTGAAAGCAGTCACAAAAGACCACATGTTGTATTATGCTACTAAATCTATAAACAGAAGTAGATTAGTGGTTGCCTAGGTGGGGGGAGAGGGAGGAGAAAATAGGAAGTGGCTACTAATGAGCATGGTGTCTCCTCTGGGATGATGAAATTATTCTAAAGTTAGACAGTGGTGATAGCTGCATTAACTCTGTGAATATACTAAAAACGCTGAACCAAACACTTTAAATGGGTTAATTTTTTGGTGTGTAGGAACCAGTAGGTCACTGGTCAGATTAGAAAGGTAAATTCTCAAGACTAAATGGGCAGTGTGGAAGCTGAAACAAGTATATTCTCTTTCTTCAAGCAGTTTGGACAAGAAAGGAAGGAGAGTAGTATTTGCATATACCTGGTATTCAAAGTCCTCTTCTGTATGTCCTATGAAGCATTAATATTTATCCAAGAGAGGAAATAATTTCAGCTTGAAGATAAATGTAGTATAGTAATTGTGGCATATGCAACTGATACATGATGAAGAGGATGTATCTTTTGAGTTCTTTCCAGTAGTGCTTGGTTTCAGCGTACTGAATTCAACATTTTCTGCTTCAATTTATTTATATGTTTAGGACTTGTATTTTGAAACATGGTCCTTTAGGTCCCGTATAGAGGTATAGATGTAGAGACCAGTACAGAGTAACACATTTAGGGAAAAGGCTACTGTGGTACTTTCCATTCCCTGAAATAAAACAAAAGAGGAAACCCCTAAGTACCGGGAAGGTACTTCAACATTAGTGGTTTTAATATCCCGGCTTTGGTGATTTTGAAAAATAAGAACAAAATCAAATTGGCTTTCACTAGGACATGCAGGTGACCACAATCATAATGCTTCTGAATGGATCTCCATTTGGGGGCAGAGGAATCTATAGAGAGGATAGTTTTTACACATGCCCTGTCATCTACACAAATATAATTACTACATAATCTTTTAAGACAGTTTTCTTTAAACTTTTTTAAGGTCACTTCTCTCCTTTAGTTCTGCTTAAATGCAAAAGCTGGTAACTTCACCTATACCAATATCCATACAAAGGATTAAATTGTTAAGTATTTAAAAGAAAGTGGCTTTTGTCCACAAGCTTTATTGAAATTGTCTCATTTACTATGACATCAAGGCTTTCTGAAGCAAAATAACTTGCCAAGGTCAAACAGCAAAAGAGGGGGAATGTCTGGCTGGATTCCAACTCTGGCTGGAGTTATGTCAACCTCAACCTGTATCTTCTATACGAATGAGATCCTCAGGGAACTCAGTGTAGGACAGGACGCAAGAATATAAACACCAAAAGTACACTCGAGGTGCTTCAAAATGATCAATTATAAGTTTTTTTTAGGCTTTTTTGAAGGCTGCTACAATGTGGCAGGCACCGCGCTAAACCCTCGATTTTCAAAAGGTTTCATTTAACTCCTACCAACAATCCGGGAAGAATTAAACCAGTTCACAAAACAGAAGCTGAAACGTGGAGATGCCCGAAATTGTACAGTCAAATTAAGTAAATACATCTAGTTCCAACGATTCACAGCACCGTCCAGGTGTAGCACGGGGTTAAAAAATGTCAGTTGGGTAATCACCCAGACCGGGTGTAAAATCTGGTCTGACCTCGATCTCTGAAGCACAGCCTGGTAACTACTAGGGAGAGTAAAAGGGGGCCTCGGGATCCTGGTACCAGCGAAGGGAGAGGACTAAGACGGCCACCTCCCGCCAGCCCCTTCCCCGCCCGGGCTGCCGCTCCCCGCCTGTCGCTCCCCGCCTCCCGCCTCCCAGATCCTGGCAGCCGGGACCCAGCCGACCTAGACGCCCCACCCCTTCCGGAATCCTGCCCCACACGTTCTCCTCCCTGCGCTCACCAGCATGGGGACTCCGTAGCGAAGCGTCTTGTTCTTGCGCAGGGCGCGCATCACCGCATGTACAGACATGACTGAACTCTCCCACGCGTGGACGCCTAGTCCAACAGGCCCAGCGCGGCCTCCCGAATCCAAGCTCCCTCCCCAGGAGGAAGTCCTTGACTCGCCTCCTTTCCTTGGCCTCCCGGTGCTCGGTCCTCCCCCGATAGCCTCCGCCAGACGAAAGCAATCGATGCGTCGCAACACACTCGCGCGCCCGCGTGGAAATTCGAGTGTCGGCTCTTTGGTTCCGGCACACTGGTTTGCAGTCGGGATTTAGGGACTGAAGCCGTGTTTGTCGTTCTCATCAAATGATGTGGAAACCGGTACCTCCCACGTCCTGGGTCTTGGCCAACGTCTTCTGACGTTTCCTAACACGTAGCTGTTCTGTAAAATCAGCTAAGAAAAAAAAGTTACTTTGGAGCTAGTATTGCAGCTTCTGGTACTCTGGCTATTTGTGGGGTGGGGAGTTTACCAGCTTAATAAAGATTTAGAAATAAATAAATCACCACGAAAGGGTAGGTTGAATGGCAGTGTAGTGCCTTGATATCACTGAACCCTTAATGCTAGTTGCTTTAACTACTAGATAGCCTGTAATCTTCAGTCATTTATGAATGTCTATTTTCCACTCACTCTGCATCCCTCCAGCACACATTTTTGCAGGTCATTAGAAGGTTCGAGGAAAAGAGAGATGAAAAGATACAATCCCTACCTTAAAGAAGCTGGCAGTTTAATGGACAAACAAATGAACATGTGCCTTAAGTACAACAGTTGCTTAGGAAACAGCCCCCACGTGCCATTTGCCAGGGTGAGTCCAAGAAAGCCTCACCTACCAAGTACTATTTGAGATGACATAATAGTATAAAATACAGGTGACATGGAGTAACATTTCCCGTGTTATCCCTGAGATCTTCCCATCTGTCCCTGCCTCTATTGCCACTGAAATGTTCCTGGTTTAATCCCTTGTCATCTTTCCACATATTGAAGTCACCCCTAAGTGGTCTTCAGAAGAGAAACTCCAGCTCCACCTTTCACCTGCTCTAATCTATAGATTAGACCATATCTATAGTCCCACCGGGTCAAATATGAAAAAACAAACAAACAGACATAACCTTAATTGTAATTCTCAAGTCTGTCTTCCACACTGCTGAAAAGTTATCTAAAAAGCAGAAATGATGAGATTCTCCTGGTTGGTTTTATTTGTTCATTTGTTTGCCTACACAAGTCACTCCAATTTTCTTAGCAAGGAATTTAAGGTCCTGTATAATGGCCCGCCTTTTCTGCTACTCTTCTTCATTCACTCCATACTCCATCTTGGAGGAGATATTATTCCCTGAGTATTTCATGAACTTCCACATCTTCAAAATGCAGCTTCAAGGACACCAGATTCTTAAAGCCTCCTTTACTCCACAGGAAATATAAATTACTCCCTTCTCAGAGCTCCAGTAGCCTTTGGCTAATATATATCACAGAACACTCTCACACTGTATTATCAGTTTTAGTGTATAAAGTTATTGTTGCTCCAAATAGCATATAAGCAGGATGAAAACAGGAAAGAGAGAAGGATATTTCAGAGTTTGAATTTGAATGTTGGGGTTTAATTTTTGGTTCTGAGGTTGAGGAAATGAGTCAAACCTCCCAACCCACCCCCATTCCCCAAAGAAGCATCACCTGAGCTGAGCCAAGGGAGATTTTGGACTGATGAGGACAAGCTTTATTAAAGTGGGACTGAAAATTCCTTACCGCTATTTCTCCAATCTTCTGTCACCCCAATCTCTCCAAGGAAGAGACACCTTGCAAACCAGAGGACTGAAACAATAAGGTGGGAGCACTTAGCCTTAGAGGTTAAGTCAAGCTGCACGGTGGGGAGTGCTGGGTAAAAATTATGTAAATTCATGGGAAAGAGTCTGGAGCAGTTATAGAATGCAAGAGAATTTAGGATTGGAGGGATGGGCATATAAACAGTGTTGCTATGGGTCTCCTTTAATGTGATTTTTTTGTACTTTATTTTGAATTATATGACTTTTGTTTTTTGTTGTATGTTTGTTTAAACAAGCTCTGCATTAACCTACTTAAAAAGGGGGGGGGAGCACTTGTTTCCTGGACTCCCATCCCCGTGCAAAATTTTATCCCTCGTCTATTAAGTTCTTCTTGGGGACTATTATATAGGTGGTTTTACTGGTACCTTAAAGGAATTTGCCATTTCATGAATCCAAGAGCCTTTTCCTCCTGACTGTATGATCATAGGGCTTATATATCAACTTCCTTTGCAAGTCGTTTGAAGGTTTCTGGAAGCATTTGATTTCTTAAAGCCTGTCCTTCATGGGGACAGGGTGCAAAGCTTTTTACTGTCTGCATATATTGGTGTCCATCAAAAAATTATCATTTTCTGTGTAACCCCAGAATTGATGCCCAGGGAAAAATTAGAAGTCCAAGAAGAATGATTGGAGACTAGAGCACTGAAGAGAAAAAGAAGAAAATCTGAAAACAAAACGTAAATGCATTAGAAGTTTGTATTAGGATGGTCTGAGGGATGGAGAAACTGGATGGTAAAGGGCCAATTTGTGGAGGCTTCTGTGGTGAGGCAGAGGGGGCTGTGGGGGGCAGGTGCCTGAAGCTCATTGTGATGGGAAGGGGGTGTGCAGGCTGTAGCTAGGGAACCAAGCCCAGGGTGCCCTTGGGGCTAGACAAGCTTGAAATCAGAAGGCTTCGGGCGTCTGGGTGGCTTGGTCAGTTAAGACTCTTGATTTCAACTCAGGTCATGATCTCAGGGTCGAGAGATCGAGCCCCGTGGTGGGCTCCATGCTCAGTGGGGAGTCTGCTTGAGGAGTCTCTCTCCCCCTCCCCTTCTGTCCCTCCCCCCTCATTCACATACACCCCCCCTAAAATAAATAAATAAATCTTTTCAAAAAAGGAAAGAGGGCGCCTGGGTGGCTCAGTCGGTTAAGCGACTGCCTTCGGCTCAGGTCATGATCCTGGAGTCCCGGGATCGAGTCCCGCATCGGGCTCCCTGCTCGGCGGGGAGTCTGCTTCTCCCTCTGACCTTCCTCCTTCTCATGCTCTCTGTCTCTCATTCTCTCTCTCTCTCAAATAAATAAATAAAATCTTTAAAAAAAAAATAAAAATAAAAATAAATAAATAAATAAAAAAAGGAAAGAAAACAGAAGCCTTCTGAGGAAATGACATGAAGTTGAGAATTTCACTAGGAAATCAGTGGAGGAGCAAACACATAAACTTTAAAGTTTGTATGAAGACCCTGAGGGGAAGAGTCTGGCATTTCTCAGTAACCAAAAGGCCAGGGAGGGGAGGGATCAGAGAGAAAGGGTGAAATGTTGGGTAAAATGAGTTTGGAGAGCTGGCAGGAACTAGATCGTACAGTGCCTTGGAGTATTTTGGACTGAATCTGAAGGGCAATGGGAAACTTCTAGGGGCTTTTTAAGCAGAGGAAAGACATGATTGAATCTGTTTTTACCAGGATCTCTAGTCTAAGGCAAGCAAATTGGAGGGCAACACAATGGCTAGTGAAGAGGGCAGTTAGAAAGCTAATGCAGTAGTCCACGTGAAATTGGATGGTGGTTTGGACTAAGATTCAAGGAACAATGTGACAGGTGGGGAATAGTAAGAGACAGAATAAAATGCTGAAAGTGACATGCCACCAAACAGAATGGGCCCAAATGACCCAGGGTCATTTGACATGGTCCTTTGCTTTAGATAGTGGTTGCTGTCCAGAAAAGCTAACTCAAAACCTCTTCTCTATACAGTGGTTCCTAATTAACCATTGGCCTCAGGTACAAAGTTTGAAATGCAATTGCAGTGTGGTTGAGGATGGATGAAAGTTTTGAGATGGAAGAATCACTCCCCATTAACTGCTCAGGGGCCCTGCAGGCTACATATTGCCAGACCCTAGCAGGCAGTGGAACCAGCCATAATTTTAACTAGTAATTGATTATGGATTAGGAAACCGGCTAACCAAGCTTGTTAGAAAATTATATCAAATAAAACTGAGGACTTTTTGCTCCTGGGTTTGGTGATATTTGATTGCTCAGGTTTTAAAAAAAAATGTTGTCATTGCTTCCTTCCTTGTTCTTGGCTATTTTCTAGAGAGTTCAGATTACCTTTGGGTATGTATCTCCATCATTTCTATAGGTTTGGGAGAAACAGTAGAAATTAGAGGGACAGAGAACCCACGACAGTAGTAGTGGAAGTGCATTCACTAGGTTTTTTATTTTTTGTATTTTAATGTTTTGACATCTGGGGCCTTGCTGACCCTGCAGGGACTGCTCCTCCCAGGGTCAACGGATTTTTACAGATAGTGAACAACTCTCTCATGAGTGTACTTCTCCAATACGAACCAAACAATCTGGAGCCCACACTCCTTTATGGAGCTCTCACGCTCAGGGTCATTATTCACATGCCCTAATCACCTCAAGGCCAGATACCAGACAACAAGGTATGCCACAAAGACCACTACAATTATTCAAACCAGACAATCCTAACCCTATTTACCTGGCGTTGCCTGCTCTTTCCCATGCAACCACAGTAACAGCTCTTGTCCACACTTCCTCCCTTTCCCTCTGCCTTACGACCAATGCTAGTGCTTTCCTCCGTGGTCCCCATGGCAGGATGTGTCCCCTTCTCTTGGGAACCTTGTGTAACAGGCTGTCTTTTCAATGTCAGTTGTCTCCTGATCTTTTGGCCTTACTATACCTCAATTATTCTATTAATACCCAATATCTAAAACAGGTCGGAAAAACTACCAAACTTTTCTTATTCCCTATCTTCTATCTGCACCTGAAGAGTCCCTACTCTTTGTGACTTCTGGCAAATAAATTTTCCATGAATAAATTATTCTTCTACATGCATTATTTTCTTCTTAGACACACAAGCAAGGGCAATGTGGTGGAGTATAAAGAGCACAGAACAAGTTCTGGTCTGGCTTCAAATCTTGATCAGATATGGTCTCCCCCCATGCTGTGAAGAGCTCAGTCTAGCCTATTGGAAGATGAGAGGCCACGTGGTGAAGAATCAAGGCACCCTAGCCAATAGCCAGGACTAATTGCCAAAGTGAGGCCATTCTGGACTGCCCAGCCCTCACCCCTGGTCTGCCATCAGATGGATGCAGCTGCATGTGACCCCAGGTGGTATCAGCAGAAGAAACACTCAGAAACCCACAGAATCTTTTAAAAATTATTAAAATATTGTTTTAACTCATGAGGTTTTGCAGTGATTTGTTATGTAATTGATAACTGACATATCTTCTTTGCCCATCAAGGGAGAAAAGGGCCATTCTGTACACACTACAATGATAGACTAGCCCTTGGACTTCATTCAGGTCTGAACTTTGCTTAAGTCATGTGACAGAGCAATGATGACCAAGGTAAACTGCCTTTTCTCTTCATCCAAGTCAACTATATGCAAAGCAACTTAGACAAAAGGTCAATATTCAGTTCTGACAAGTCCTTTTTCATTCTGTGGCACAAACCCACTTCTGCCTTCTATATGTCTTGTCAGGCATTTGGGGCATAGAGGGGATACAAATAAGATAGTAAATGTTGGCGACTGTGTGTACCCTTATCCTTATCTCCTACATCAAAGCCAAACCCCAAACTGGTCATTCAGACTTCTTCCTTTCCTCTTTCCACTGTTCTGTGAGATGCAGAAAAATAAGGACATATTTATTCAATAATCTCCAAAATAAGGTGGATAAAAGATGTAAAGTTTCCTTGACAAATGCAAAAAGTTTTCATTGAATGCCGATATGAGCGAGGCACAGTCAGATACACTGTTACCTTGTTTGCTATCTCTGGTATCAAAGAGCAAAGCTTAGGAGAGATTATCAGCTATTTTAATGGCCTCTTTTACAATTTAATCTGTGGTGATATTCCCTAGAAGATACAGTTTTATGTCCCTGTGTCTTCCAAGTTACATCAGGGCATCTATTTGACCTGAGAAACTGATTGCTGTTTAGATCTAGGCATGCAATGTGAATTAGGATCAAAGTAGAAAGGAATTGGGCACCTGGGTGGCTCAGATGGTTAAGTGTCTGCCTTCGGCTCAGGTCATGATCCCAGGGTCCTGGGATCGAGTCCCACATCGGGCTCCCTGCTCCTTGGGAGCCTGCTTCTCTCTCTCTCTCACGAATAAATAAACAAAATCTTTAAAAAAAAAAAAAGTAGAAAGGAAGCAAAATAAGGTTCATAAGGAAAATAATCGTATGAGAAGTAACATGGCCCGGGGGTAAAAATGCACATATATCCAGGAATAAGAAACTCATATTCAAATCAGCATTGCAAATGCAGAATTAAATTGGGATTCAATTCGGAAATCTGTAAACTAGGAAGAGGGATCATCCCATTTTCCTGTGATTGGTTAATAAATTTAGTGAAGTTCTTTTGTCAATGACTCTGTTAATGACTGACTTGCATTTGAAAACATACTTCAGCGCTCTCCCCTACTCTTTTCCCCCTGCAAAAAGAAAAAGAACATGAACAGTATGGAAAATGTTTAGGGACCTAGCATTTGTAGAACTCCTTTAGACACAGCAATACTTTTTTATGATATAGGTTGTTACAGTAGCAAAGGCATCAGGTAAGCACATCAAGTGTTTTATAGTGTGTGTGTGTATAAATATCAACATCAGGCAAGAGTCTATGGCAATTAAGAACCTGGTTCCGATCAAAACAGAATTCCTTAAAATTCTGTCTTCTTTTTTATCACAATTGCCCTTTTGGATGTGAGTGCTGGTCTCAAAAAAATTTGCTTAACAGAACAAAGAGAAAGAGCAAAGGGGGCTTATTCCAGGATAGTAACCAACTCTAAACCTATTATAGGTAAGAGGTTGAGAGCTTCATAACTTAATCTTCTACTTCTAGATGATGTTAGCAAAATACTTTAAGATCACCAACAAATACTCCCCCGTGTTCAGATAATGAGCTATTTCAGCTTAGAGTGACTAGATCTTATGCATCTCTGTATTGTCAGCTAGTATATAGTAAGGCACTCATGTGTTGAAAGAAAAAAGCTTCATCTGTCCAAAGATAAATTCTGACTAAAATGGACTAGAATAAAATCTTCATTGGCTCCACATGAAATTACACAAATGTCACTCCCCACCCCTTGCCCATACTTGACAGCCTAATGTTTATGTTGTTCCGCTTCTTTAAATATAGTTTAAATTGCTATTTACACAATAAAAACGATGTCCAACATCAAAAAACACCCTCTCTAGTTTAGAACTACTGGAACTAGTCACAGAAGAACTCATGTGATGGAACTTTATATTAGGGCTTTCACACATTAGTCCGTGGAATCTCCCAGTTCTGCATGATGGCTTGCAGTCCCTGGTCTCTATTCAAGGCCCAGAGAGAAGATAGAAGTGGATTGAGATAAAAAGGATAGTTTCATCTATGTTCATATAGTGCATACATTCCAGACATAAATATGAGACAGAAAGGGCACCTCTGCAACAGATTAAGTCTTTGATCGGAGTTGTTTACCTCTGGGCTTTGATTTTCTCATCTCTTTCTTAGATTCATCCTAGAATCTTTCTTGCTTCCTTTTAGCTCCAATGTTCTTTGATTGGGTTCTAATTTATTTAACAGATGCACAAACTGAAACACTAATGCATTTTGCTGGTCAGTCCTCAGCAAATAAGAAGCCGTAGAATGCTCTATTTCTTATTCTACATCTATACTTGGGCAGAAGCTCACAGAGAGCTGGGCTCTAAAAAGGCCCAAGTGAAATTCTCATTTTATACTGGAGCAAATGCCTGTGTGTGATTTGATAATTCCTTTAAGTTTTTATTTAATAATTTAAATGCCACGGAGCATTGTTTACTGACACCGCAGAGTGGATCCACCTAATGAACTTTATTTTACTGCTGCCTAAGTCTCACCCCCGGACCCAGGAGATTTTATTTAATTGGTCTACGTGCAGCCTGGGCACAAGAATTTTACAAGCTCTTCAGATGATTCTAACCTGAGAAAAAGGGGAGAACTATTGGTAGAGAGCAGTGATTTTCAAACTTTACTGCGAACCAGTCACCTGGAGGGATTGTTAAAACACAGATTGCTGGGTGCTGTGCGCAGTTTGATTCAGTAGGTCTGGGGTGAAGCCCAAGAATTTACTTTTCTAACAAGTTCCCCAGTGATACCGATGCTTTTATCCAGAGACCACACTTTGAGAGCTGCGGCCAGTGAGAAATATCATTGACAGTGGCACCTGAAGTCCTAAGTTATATCCTGATTCTATCATTACCACCTATGTAATCTTAGGAAAAGTAATTTATTCTCTTTTCCTTAGTGTCTTTTTAACAATACTTAGATCTCAGAATTGTGAGTCATGAACAAATAGTGTACCCACCCAGGTTTAGTACACTACATGGCACAAAATGCAGTAACAAGTATTAATTTCCTTTTTCCATTATACATGGCTAGATGGTGTGAATAATTAAGTGAAATCAATAGCACAGATTAAAACTTGGCAGGAAAAGAGAGACAACAGAAGCAAATAATGTCTTACTAAATTCTGTGCGCAATATGATGATAAATACAGAGAAGTGTTTTAAGTATGTTGTCTTAAAATACTTGCACTCAATTTTCAAAACTTTAAATACAGTAATTTAGGTAGCAGGAATATTAGATACAATCTATAACGTGAAAGAAATATTAGATTCCATCTATAAAGATCATGAATTTTTTTAATGACTTACAATAAAATCTGATACCTCATCTAGGATAATAATTTAGTTTTCTAGAGAATCAGAAATAAAAACTGAATAGTATACTTGTCTAAAACTTTACTCATGGATCTTTAAATGCTCTTTAATTCCAGGGAAAATCTAAATTATTAAAGTGCATAAGAATCCCTATCATTAAACAAAGCAAAACTTCTACCGACGAGGTGATAGGAGTCCTTTTTATTTACATCTACCAACAAACAAAAAAACACTAGATAGCTTTCCCTCCTGCTTGCCATTTGCTTCATTGTGAACGTCTCAAGGTCCTCTCAGGAGCTGATGTCCAAACCCTGAGATGAACCCTGGGAGGGAAGCAGGCCCACGGCAGAAGCTGTCGCATAAGCCTCCAGACGCAGGGAGGGCGGCATGGCTTGGGCCCGCACAGCGGGGCTGGTCGAGGGGAGAACTGGAATACTGTCAGTGCGTCTTTGCTGACCCACAGGGGCAGCCGTCCAAGTGAGGCTCAAAGGTACTGAACACTTCAGGTCTAAAGGCCCAAGTCCTATCAGGACTGTTTAAAGCAAGTTTCTCCCTATACCAATGGTTGGCCCAGAGGCAAGGTCTTACGAGGGTTTTTATTTTTAAAAGCCTCCCCTTCCCACTCTGGCCTGATGCCATTATGTGACAGCTTTCTTTTTTGGAATTCCTGGGGGAAAAAATGTGATGGCTACCTGCACATGTCTGTTGCTACTTTTAACTGCTCATCTATTTATGAATTCTCTTAACTAGACTGTGAGCTCCTCAAGGGTCCTTAATTCATCCCCTTCCTCCATGGAACTTCCTCAAGTGTCTTCTCAGTAACTGTTCCCTGTTGCTGTCTGCAATATAAATGTGACATTCTTTGTGAAAGTGTCTTAACTAAGGTGGTGTCCAATCAACAAATACTTACTGGATTATCCATGCTAAAAACTGGACACAACTGGTTACCTCAGGGAAAGTCTTCATACTCATGCTGTCAGGATTATGTAAGGCCTATAGTCTAGATAATATATTTGGAGGACGGAAATGATTTTTTTTTTAAGCCAGAGAATTAGTCTTGGTTCAGCTCTCCTTAGTGTTTTAAAACCAACGTTCGATATCACACGAACAGAATGGTTTGCACCTCATTAATGTCTTTGGTATTCCTGAGCATCCATTCATCCATAGCCTTCTCTCAAGGTTTCCCCATGAAACATCCTCCTGCCAGAGAGCAGGTCCTTCTCTTAGAATTTGCCTATCACTAGAAACCAAAAAAATCTGTTCGATGGCCTGAGAGGGTTCAGGTGTCACCTTGGGGTCATTATCCTTTGTATTTTAGAGTTCTTTCACTGGGTTGGTCTGGCCTCATCACCAAAGCTCTGACCACAGTCATTCCAGCTGATCCTTTAACAGGACTATGAGGTACCAAAAAAGTCACTGGGGCAGCCCAGAGAACGAGTAAGATTTATCTTTACGTCTCAAAGGGTGTGGAACAGATCAACTTGCACAAAGCTGGATTATGGCATTTTACCTCCACTTCAGCATAGCTATTATGAGAAGAAATATTATTCTAAGATTTTTAATTAGTTGCTTTTTTTTTTTTTTAAATGACTCAGATTGGGCATCCTCTTTCAAGGCTCATTCTCTCACTCCTGCTATGTATCAAATTTTTCCATTAAGAACTTCCCTTTTATCAGAAACCTGAAACCACAGAGCAGCTTTCCACTTCTTTAATTCTCCGTAAGGCATCACTATTATACTGTCATGTATGGATATGTGTGTGTGTGTGTGTGCGCACGCATTTGTTTTATAAAAGTAAAAAGGCTCTCATTATCCTGTGTTTGATATAGGCACCCAAGTATGTAGATAGAAATTAAATAAAGGCCACAAAAACTTCCCAAGGAAGATCATTAAGAAGAAAAATCCTCTCTTCTCTTGCATCACACAGCTGGCCTTTGAGGCATGCCAGCTCAGAAAAAGGTATCACCGTGCTGATGGAAAGACCGGACCTTTCCCTCTTTGGGTGGTAGCTGAACTTCTGTTGGTGATCCGAGCAAAATACCTAACTCCCCATTTGTTCTAAGCATGTCTTTTCTTCAGCTTTCTTTCAAACAATGCCTTCACTCTCCCATTAGATATGAGGATGTGGACATTTGGACAGTGAGGTCCTGCTTGGGTAGCAGTCTCTTTCAAGGACGTGTTGGCTATGCAGAGAGAGGGAAGGATATGGGAGAATGGCAGGGGACGAGGGTGAGAGGGAAAGAAAACGTGTCTTCTAGTGGGAGCACTGGAAGAGAGCAAGCTTTTCATAGTTGCTGCCGGTATCTCACGAAGGCCCAGGCTGCCACCATGGTGAGGGCAAACGCTGGCACCAGCACCAGAGCTATGGGGATGCCACTCGGCTCCCCTTCACTTCGATGTCCTAGAGGCCCATTCTGCACCTGTAACTGGAAGGGAGAGAAAAACGTTAACTCTAATGAGCAATGTGTGTTTATCCCAACTGAAGTGTCCAGGTTGACCCATTACCTGGGTCACGCCCACCCAAAGCTGTAACCTCCAAGCACTATCTAGCAGAAGGAGTCCTCCCTGTTTGTTCCAAATTGATCCATCAGCGCCATCAACTCTTTGGAAAGAAGTCTGATGGGGAGGCATTTAACCTGGCTGTGCTACTGACCTAAAGGGACCCGAGGGTGAGCAGATAACCTCTTCCTGTTTCTCTACTGCCTCCACCACGTTCTGTGTGTATCACACTAGGAAAATGAAGATAGGAGATGAAACCTATTGATCCTGTAGGGAACCTCAAAATTACTGGGCAGGGGCAGAGGGTGCCCACCTTCCTGGAAATGTTTACTTCGAAAGATTGCCAGTTCTGAGCAATGTTAACACAGGTACAGTGCCATTTTTGGAAATACTTCCCAATTCCCAAAAGGCACCAACTCCCTCCTGATATGGTGTCATGGCCTTCATCTCTACTTTGTAACACTAGACATAGACAAAGACAAAGAGGAAACATATGGAACAGAGGTAAAAGATTGACAGGTAAACAAGTAAAAAGAAATCATATCCTAGGGGCGCCTGGGTGGCTCAGTCGTTAAGCGTCTGCCTTCAGCTCAGGTCATGATCTCAGGGTCCTGGGATCGAGCCCCGCATCAGGCTCCCTGCTCGGCGGGAAGCCTGCTTCTCCCTCTCCCACTCCCCCTGCTTGTGTTCCTGCTCTCGCTATCTCTCTCTCTCTGTCAAATAAATAAATAAAATCTTTAAAAAAAAAAAAAAAGAAATCATATCCTAGTGGTAATAATTTTCCACTGCCTAATAAGCATTACCTTTTGAGGCTGGGTGGCATTTCTTCAACTTTTTTTTTTTTCTTAGCAAGCCAGTGAATGGGGGACAGGGAGGTGTGGGGGGTGGGGGCAGGGGCAGAGGGAGAGAGAGAATCCTAAGCAGAGTCCATGCCCAGCGTGGAGCCTGGGCTCGATTGACTGAGCCACCCAGGTGCCCCTCTTCATATTAATTTTTTTTTTAAGATTTTATTTATTTATTTGACAGAGAGAGATGGCGAGAGCAGGAACACAAGCAGGGGAGAGGGAGAAGCAGGCTTCCTGCTGAGCAGGGAGCCCGATGTGGGGCTTGATCCCAGGACCCTGGGATCATGACCTGAGCTGAAGGCAGACACTTAACGATTGAGCCACCCAGGCGCCCCTCATATTAACTTTTAATAGCTAACTTGCAAGAGTTATGATACCATTTTGTTTCAGTTCAATTTAACCTCCTCATTATAACCCGTGAAAAGTCTGACCCTTCCATCTTGAAAGGCAGCACTTCATAAACTACCTTTTCTATCCTCTAGCCCACCTCTACATCTTTCTTTTTTTTTTAAAGGTTTTATTTATTTATTTGAGACAGAGAGAATGAGAGAGAGAGAGCACATGAGAGGGGAGAGGGTCAGAGGGAGAAGCAGGCTCCCTGCCGAGCAGGGAGCCCAATGCGGGACTCGATCCAGGGACTCCAGGATCATGACCTGAGCTGAAGGCAGTCGCTTAACCAACTGAGCCACCCAGGCGCCCCTACCTCTACATCTTTCACTCATTTCCTGTTCAGATGTCCCGAGAGGGCACGCCCAATAATAAGATATGGTTTTTAGGGCTGGGCCAATTCTCTGACCAGACAGAGTTTTATTAGGGGTTACTATGTTTTATTAGGAATTATTTATGGATGTTTCCCAAAACGCGAACTTCAGAAATCATTTCCCACATGCCTTCAAAAAGAACTCTAATCATACCTGAAGTGTATAACCACATTCATTGCTTGCCTTTACTATTGCATAAAGTCTTCCATGCTTTAGAAACAGAAGAGCCAAGGCAGAAACAGCTAATTACCAATACTGTCTCCTATTGACCTGTTTTCTAATCCATCACACAGATTCTGCTTGCAACCCTGGTATCTCTCATGCCTCGCCCCTTCTGCTTTGTACCATCTCCTATCAAGCTCTTCTTCAGCCTCTGAAGCCTCACTCAAAAGAGCTGAGTGAGGCAATGACAGCATCATTTAAGAGGGCACACTGAACCTGTGTTGTAAATGCACCCCGAAGTCCTTGGTGCTAAGGGAGGAATTAGGTCTACCCGGCTTCTCTACCCATTATCCAAATTATAAAACACTAGGAACTAAGAAGTGGATGCAGGGAGAGGTGCTGCTTTGACTCAATTCTTTTTAAAAAATTATTTATTTATTTATTTGAGAGAGAGAGATAGAGAGAGAGCGCATGAGGGCAGAGGGGTGGCGGGGGGCAGAGGGAAAAGCAGATTCCCCAATGAGCAGGGAGCCCGATGCTGGGCTCAATCCTGGGACTCCAGGATCATGACCTGAGCCGAAGGCAGACACTTAACCAACTAAGCCACCCCGGCATCCCTTGACTAAATTCTGAATTCCATGTCCTTTTTCCTGGAGATCCCCTTTGAGCATTAGAGCTTTGGTCAAGAGAGTCACCAAGTTGATAAGAAAAGGGTTCATGTGGTGATCGGGAAAAGTACACAGTGGGTATCAGAAAGCCCACCACCTCTACACTTCAAGTTTCATTAATAAATATGTTCAAGGGCAGACATAGGTTTCCTTCCCTACTAAAAAATAAAATTGATTCTGGTTGAATTTTCTCCCCATTTATTTTATTTTATTAAGATTTTATTTATTCATTTGACAGAGAGAGAGAGCACAACCAGGGGGAGCAGCAGAGGGAGAAGCAGGCTCCCCGCTGAGCAGGGAGCCCGATGTGGGACTCGATCCCAGGACCCCGGGATCATGACCTGAGCCGAAGGCAGATGCTTAACTGACTGAGCCACCCAGGCGCCCCTCCCCATTTATTTTAATTTGGTTGTCAAGCTTTACATTTAAGGTACATCGCCTGGAAGCTAGGACCTAGGCTGCAAGCAGACTGTCTGAATTTCCTTTCATGATAAGCAGAACTCCCTGAAGACCCCTGCCTGTGCCAGACAAGCTTTTCAAAAGAGAATGAAAGAAAAAAAAAAAAAATAAGCCAAATGCACTACCGAAGATTACGCTACATGCTCTATTCCCAAGAATGATACAAAAGCGGTGCCAGCTTGCTGGCTGCAAATAACACCTACCCTGTGCTGCACTCTTAGGGACACAGCATAGCCTGCATTACGAAAAAGGTCTACAGCATCCTGGTGCAGCAAGTTCCTTAGGTCTTGGCCATTTACCTGTCAAAAACAGCAAGAAAAGTAGTAAGAGAGGTAGAATCATAAGTCAAAGATTTATATTCATGTGACTAAACATTTAAAAACTACAGAGCAAATTCCAAGGACTAGGAGAATGGGGCAAGTACCATAGAACTCAGAGTCACTTTTTCCTAGAACTGAGGTTCCAAGGTTTAAAAAAAAAAAAAAAGTAGTCTTTCCACCTCAGGTCCTGCTGCCTGTTTCATTTTGAAACTTGGGTTTCTGTTACTGTACCTGTGTGTCTTCCTTGAGCATCGGCCTGCTTCACTACAGCTAACATGGTCCTCTGGGTTACCACCCTATCCTTTACATTGCTAATCCCTGGCACTGCTAGCTTCAACTCTAGAAATATAACTCTATGAAACAAATTTATTCTGATGTGGTGCAAACCTACTAGCCCATTCTATTGGTCTTGTTCAATTGTGGACAATTTCCCTTGATTCCATGGATACTCCCATCCTCCACAAATTTACTAATTTTACAGTATTTCTTTGATGATACAAATTCCCAAAAAATGCTTCAGTGTAGGTCAGTCCTACCATTTAGAGGTGAGGGATGACCAGCGGTATTAATACTTCTTAGTGTCAGGAATGACACTGTCCACAAGTGATATCTACCCTACGTCATACTCAGTGACACCGCATAGCCCACTTTATGCAAGATCCACACACCTTTTGTACACATCAACATCATCAACAGCAACAGCGGCAAGAACACCTCACGTATTTATCTGCTAGGTTCTGCGCTGTATGCTTTCCATACGCTGTCTAATGTTGTTGTCACGATAATCCTATGAGGTAGACACCATTTTTATCTTGTTTTCACAGATGACGAAACTGGAGCTTAGCAAGGTAGATAATTTACCCAAAGTCATAGTAAGTGTAGGAGCTAGGGGTAGTGTTTTTAAATATCGGGAGTTAAGTTACAGTGCCCTTGCAATTGACTGTTCCTTCTGCACTATTGTTCTTCCACCTGGACTCACGAACTATTCTTAGCTGAAGATCAAGCCATTGATTTATTCAAGCCTCTCATCTTCCTTGTTACTGTCTTCCTTCTCCAAGAGGTTCCTATCATTCCTCCACACAATCTCCTCCTCTAACAACACTTTGGTGTTATAGATTGTCTACCTTACTCTTAGAAAACTGACCACAATCTCTACTCCCTTCACACTTCCTATTCCTCTACTGAATCTGCTCATTATGCTCATCAAAACCTTCAATAACCTTTTTAGATTTTACCTGCATCCTTACCCATCTAGGAGTTCTTGCTGTTTTTTCAACAAAGCACTTCATAAACTATTAGAATCCCTTGTCCCCATGATCTTCTGCCATCTTTCCAGTCCTGCACAACACACTGCATTTACTTTCCTTGTCATCACTGAGTTTAATGTACCTGGGGAAAAATACACACTCATACTTTCCAGCACAGATCCATGCTGGCTGACACTTGCTGTATCCTTATGACCATTCTACTCACCTGGTCAACTCCCTAACGAATGCTCAGCAGCAGCTGTTCCAGACCTTTCCTATCATCAAACCCCAGCTCTGATCCTATGTCCTCTCTCCAGATTCCTTTGCCTTATCTTTTTTGAGAATACTGATAACTCCTCACACTCCATGTTCTTTCTTTCCCTTTCAAAGTTTCGTGATAGCCTCTGACTGCTGCTTTGCCCTTCTTTCTGCATTAGATCCATTTCCTTTACCAAGGCTAAACCACCCACTGGTGCTCTCGGTCACATTCCTTCTAGCCTTCTTAGGGAACTTAAGTGATCACTTGCTCCTCTTGATTCCTTCATTATTATTGCTCTCTGCTCTTTCTCAACTAAAATTATCCTCCTCTATAAAGAAAAAAATATAAATATTTCTTGGAACCCATTAGCAGCCTCTTCCCATCTTCTGTCCTCTTCCTTTCATTGCAAAACTTGTTGAAAGAGCTGCTTGAGAGCTCTGCCTCCACTTCTTCTGCAGCCATGCACTCTATTCCCTGAAACTGCCAGAATATACAAGGTAGCAGGCAAGAATATTCTGTCCTGCGGGGCAGCAGTGACTTCCAATCATCAAATCCTATAGCCCTTTCCTAGTCACCAGACCTCCTCCCTTTTGCAGTTCTCTCTGGTCTCAGCTTCTGAAGACTTAGCTCCCTTAGTTCTTGAAGGATTCCTTTCCCAATTCCTCTTCTTCTCCTTCCTTCTTAAGGGAAGTAAGCATTCCTCAATGTCTGTAGTCCTCTGTCCCCATATTTTCTCTCCCATGGTGATCTTTCACAATTTCAACTGTACTCTGCAAGACAACTCCCAAATTTTTTATCCTTATTTCTACTTCTGGACTTGCCAGTTTCCTGCTGGGTGCCTGTACTGGAATATTCTGCTACACCCCAATTCAACATATCCAAAGCCTCCTTTTGACTTCCCACAAAACCAGACTATCCCACATTCCCTCTGATTGCCACAACCATTCCTTCAGACTAAAATTCTGATATTTTTAAACTCCACTCCCTGTCGATGTTCACATACAATACCTTATCAAATCCTATAGCCCTAACATACTACCATTCCTCACATGCTATTTTCCTTCAGTTGCCTCTCTCTTTAGGTGGTGGATACTTTTAGATGAACTATTGTGTTCACCTTCTCACTGATTCACTTTCCTCTAGGCCCTCCCCCACTCTATCCTATTCAAACACTGTCTCCAGATCAAGCCTCCTAAAGGACCATTCTGTTTCTACAAAACTGGGAGCAGGGGAGAAGAGAGTGCATGCCTGATTTCTCATTCTGGTGTGCAAAGTCCTCCAGGAAGTGGCTCCAACCCACTTCCTCAATTTAATCTCGCATTATTCCCTTTCATAAAGGGAATTACGAAAAAGGTCTACAGCATCTACATCACATAATTCACTGTCCCTAGGACATAAAACATATATCCTTACGTTCATGTCTGTGCTCTATTTCCACCATCTGAATACACTTCCCTTTTTAAAAATTCTATGTATCTTCCAAGATTAATCTTAAACAGGATCAGCCCTGCTACCTATAGTGTAAAAGTGAATATAGTTTTCTAATTGATAGACTTTGATTTCATGCTACCAAGCCACCTTCTGATTATGCCTTTTGTTTGTTTTGGTAAACATGCCACAGGGAAAGAACTTCAGGAGTCCTAGAACCATCACAATGAATTTTCAACATCTCAACTTTCTAGTTAATCCCTGAGGGAGAGAATAGGTGTGAGATTGCTGACGATAGTGGGAAGGCTCATGTAACTCATCTAGCCCATGTGATAACTGTATTTCTCATTGTAAGGAAATAGGAATTTTCCCTTAGAGACAGACAAGTTAGGTTAATGATGTGGTCATGTCAACAAATGCCAAATATATCAGAGCTCAGTATCAGAGCCAAGTTTCATAGCGATAAGAATACAAGTGGGCGAACCGAGTCATTACATGACATTCAATGGCAGGAGTACTGAGTTCAAAATCATCTTTGCAATCACAGTCAACAATAATTGACAGGAATCACTGCATATTTATTACCATGTCTGGAGCTGTCTCTTCATTTTACATGTACTAACTTATTTAGTTTTTGCAATAATCTTATGACTTAGGAACTCCCATTTTATAGATGATAAAACCTGGAAGGTTATTCAACTTGTCCATGGGCATATAGAATGGAAGTAGCAAAGCCAGGATTCAAATAGCCTGGCTGTAAAACCTTCACTTTAAAACACCAAGCCATCGAAATTTACATTGTAAGCAAGGATTTTATTTCAGCAACATATCACTATCCATCATGTTAGTAATGTAAGTTGAATTTTTACTGGTTTTGCAGTTTCATTTCTATCTAATATGTTATACACTTTCAAAATTTTAGAGATTTGTATAACAATATACGGTGTTTATAGTATTTTTATTCATGTGCATATATTGAAGCAGCATTAAAATTTAGATAAAATTGAGTCAAGCGCCAAGTCGTTGACAAGACCTTTCTAGATAACTCTGCTAGATGTGACTGACTTAGTTCTTTGAATCTCCATATTATGTAACTATCGTAAAGCTCAAAGTGAACTCTACCCTGTATTATATCACTTTACATTCTACTGTAAATAACTTGGAAAGGCGGTATCACAAAACTCATCACTATAACCCCTGTAATATCTGAAGAGTACTTAGAACAACACTTGAGTGTAATAAATGTCACATGATTTCCTGAGGTTTGCTTGCAGACTGCACCCTGGAAAAGCCTGACTGACATATTCTCAACATTATACCAAGCTGAAAGGCCTGGACTCCGCCAGCAGCTTTGCCTGCCAGTGACTCAATGTGTAACCTTGGTCCTCACCTGAGCCTCCTTCTGCTCATGGGGAAGAAGGACATTGGTGGTATCAGGCAAAAGAAGGTACCATACAGGACGTAAGCCAATTACCAATCGTGCCTTTCAACCCTCCTAGTTAGCCTAAAGGTATTCTAGTATAAAAGGACTGTAACTCTAATTACTTAAAAAAAAATAAGACCCCAGACAAGAGGCCCTTGAGACAGTCAAGGGGAATTTCTTTTTTAAAGAACCATTTCTTATCCTTTGCCCAAGGTAAAAACAGCCCCATAAAACAAATTATGATTCTTTGTCTCTTGGTAAGGTCACCTCTAATCCAAAGCCAAATTAGCTTTCCAATGTTTGCCTCCTCTAAGCATTTTTAGATTCTACCTCATACTGACTAACCACCAAGTTCCATAGATTTTACCCTTAAATATATGTGGAATTCACTCTTTCACCTTCCATACTAATATAGAACAGGGGTTCTCAAAGTGTGACCCAGAACCAGCAGCATTAGCATTCACCGGGGAACTTAAAAGTTAAAAGCAATCCATGCTTTCACAAGCCCTCCAAGTGACTCCAAGTGAGTCAATTCTAACCTAAACTGCCTGAACCAATCTTTAAATGGTCTCTACACCCAGCCTACTTACCCTATTTAATACAAATTCTGTGCATACACAGAATTTTCCATTTACCAAAGTAGTGATTTTTCAAATATGAGTCTATGAACCCACCACAGGACACAGTGAAGTTAATCCAGTGGGTCAAGACCAGTATTTAATTTTAAAACAGTGAAATTAAAAGAAAACATAACATAGAATGTATCACATATAGAAGGGATAAATACTGTTTTCTTGAGCTTTGCTTCAATTACATGTGTGTATGTATGTGCGTGCATGCATGTGTGTGTGTGTATTACCTATTATAGGTCATAATTTAAAACGTCTGAATAACACTTGCCTATAGCAGTGCCTCTCACAATTTATTCAGACTTTATTCACACCCAGGGATCTTGCTATAATGCAGATTTTGAATCCAGTAAGTCTGGGAGGGTTCCTGAGACTCTGCATTTCTAATAAGCTCCCAAATAATGGCCAGATAGTCCTTGGACCTCACTTTTAGTCCCGAGAGCTACTCAATGGAGAAATCTTAGAACGCTGCTAAACTTGCTACTTCAGCTTTCTTAACTCATGGCACGGTTTCACTGAACCTGAGATATGGCAGATTTGCAACATGCTAGAAAATTCTGCTGACTGAATGTACAGAGAACTGAAATGGTGGTATTCTGCTTACCAGATGGGGAAATGTACAATTTTTTTGCCTTAACTATGGTTGTGAGCAATCTTTAAAAATTAGTCTATTTTCTGCCTTATGAAATGAGTAAATTGAGTTAAAATTAGTTTTCTTCTTTTTTTTTAAAGTTTAACTTTTCACCTGTGTGACTTTTATTTACTCATTTATTTTTTTTCTTTCTTTTTTTTTTAAACTTTTTTTCTTTAAGATTTAATTTATTTGACAGAGAGACACAGCGAGAGAGGGAACACAAGCAGGGGGAGTGGGAGAGGGAGAAGCAGGCTTCCCGCTGAGCAGGGAGCCCGATGTGGGGCTCGATCCCAGGACCCTGGGACCATGACCTGAGCCGAAGGCAGATGCTTAACAACTGAGCCACCCAGGTGCCCCTATTTATTTATTTTAGAGAGGCAGAGAAACAGAGACAGAGAGACGTAGAGGGCAACGGAGAAATCTCAAGCAGGCTCCATGCCCAGCATGGAGCCCGACGCAGGGCTTGATCTCACAACTCTGAGATCATGACCCGAGCCAAAATCAAGAGTCGGACGCTTAACTGACAGAGCCACCCAGATACCCCCAAATTAGTTATCTTTGATGATTAATAGTTTTGAATTGCCTCAAGAACTCTAACTATAAAATAATATCAATATAAATGTAGACAATGTAGAGAAGGAATGGACTCAGTTTAATAAGCACTGACCACAGATTATACTCTGGATATTTTATTTTTTTTTTTTGCCAAGATCCTGAAATGAATCACAGGTGGGGGGGGCGGTTCTTTTTTTGTCAGAGTTGAAGAAGGAAAAAAAAAAAAACAGATTATCTAGTTCTAATTAATCAGACCAAACCAAAAAAGTCCTTTATGGTATGATGCATTCAGAGAGCAGCTAACTTACTGCATGCTTACTCCATGTCAGCTACAAGCCTACCTGCTGAGGATACTGAGGTAGGAGGACAAAGTGCCTCGAGGCATCCTTTGTCTAAAGGATTCTGCATATTTCAATGTCCTGGCAGCCTATGTTTTGGGTTTGGATGAGGGTTTCTGGTGGGTCTTCCCCATTGATTTCTAAGCTATGGGCACAGACAAGTCTTTCATTTTTCCAATCCGTCCATAGCACCTGGCATGGTGCTCTACAGGCTGTCAGGCACAGTAGTTGTAAATGTTGAGGACTACTCAGCTCTTTCATTCACCAAGTTAAGAATTCTATTCGACAAGAACATGAAACACAGCTGACTAGTGGCCTGATTGGTGCCATTTTGTTATATAAGGGGTGTGGTCAAAAGGGAATATTCAGGGGCGTGGGAGGATGGGTTAGCCTGGTGATGGGTATTAAAGAGGGCATGTTCTGCATGGAGCACTGGGTATGTTATGCACAAACAATGAATCATGGAACACTACATCTAAAACGAATGATGTAATGTATGGTGATTAACATAACAATAAAAATTTTTTAAAAAGGGAATATTCATGGGGCGCCTGGGTGGCTCATTCGTTGGGCATCTGTCTTCGGCTCAGGTCATGGTCCCAGGGTCCTGGGATCAAGCCCTGCATCGGGCTCCCTGCTCAGCGGGAAGCCTGCTTCTCCCTCTCCCACTCCCCCTGATTGTGTTCCCTCTCTCTGTCAAATAAATAAATAAAATCTTAAAAAAAAAAAGAGAATATTCATCTATTCAGTGTAGTAATCAGCTCACACCACCCTGAGCTTCATAAAAATGTAGAGCTCACTGAGGACGGACTACTCTTGCCTATCCAGCTGCCTTCATTTAGGCAGACACACAAGGGAAATGACAAACCTAGACAGTTTACACTTTTTTTCCACAAAAATAAAATTTCTCCAGGTTCCCTGGTAACCTATACAAGTATTAAATCGTCCTCACCATCACACACACAAAATAAAACTCTGGGTGAGGAATCTCCATCGCCAGCCCTCATCTCAACTTCAGGTTCATTCTATTGGTAATATCTGTTTTTGTTTCATGGTTGTCAGATGCAATAGGGCCTTAAAAATAATTTACATTAGTTAAAAAAATTTTTCTTCCTCCCTCCCCCGCCCATTCTTTTAAGTTTAAACATTAAACAGAGATCACAGAGATCACCCTTAACTTTTGGTAAGAGGAAATTGCTTAAGTCATGCAATTATTTCATTTTACCTGAAATTAAGACCAAACATGGGCATTATTTTGAGAGAAATGGAAAGATTAAATTAATAGTCAATAATAACTCAGAGGAAATCTAGATCACTTAATGAGACTTGTATTAATTATCCAGATTGGATGTGCTAAGGAAGTGACATATTCTTAATCTGATTACCAAAAGTTAAAAAGAAAGAGTTGGGGCATATTTTACAACATGGAAAAATAACCTATGTGAAGAGAGTAGAAAAACCCATAAAGAATCAATGAGAATATAGGCTAATAAATAGTTCAGCATCACCATTTTACAGACTCCAAAGCCAGTAATAGAGCACTTAAGAACATCAGAGGGAGAGAGTGAGCTACAAAGGAGACATAACCATTTAACGGTTAATGCCCAACAAGTTCACTTAAGGAGAGAGCGGAGAAGATGGTGAGAGAGGCAACAGAGGCAGTATTTCTTAGGAACGGGGTCTAGAAACAAGAATTTTGGAGCAAACTCTTGGAAGGGAAACTGGAGTCAAATAAGATAGCCCTAGAAAGAATGAAGAGAATATGCTGGCCTTCTCCTCTTGTATATATGCTCCATTTTCTCTTTCTCAGTCTTCTTTATTTCTCTCCATATCTGTCTTATATTTTTGACTTTTCTTCGCCAGGCATTTCCTCCCTCTCTTCTTTCCCATGTCTTAATTGGCCAAAACATAAACTTGAATCATTCTTTATGTCTTATATATTTGTAATATTTAATATCTTGTATAGATCTTTGTAATATTTCTCATGTAATAAATCTCATATTTCTTTTACTTTGAAAAGTAAAATCCTCCTTGCTATAAATTTTAAAGTGAAGTGAGCTGGGTTTTTTTTGACATTTACTTTTCTCTGCATGGACACCTATCTCTTACCATACCCTTTAAAAAAAAACTTGAGTGGCCTTCCAATAATTTCTTTTCTCTATGAGGCAATGGTCCACTAAGAAAGGCTGCTCATCTTAGCTTATGTCTAATAATTCTCTCATCCTAAGCTATATGACCTTTTCCCCCTAATTCTATCCTTTATAGAAAGACTGATTTCAGTTTTTATATAAAGCCATACATAAAATCTATTAATTCACCATGAAACTCTCTGTTTAGGATACCTAGTCCTAGCTCCTCATTTACCTCTTAGGAGGCAGTACATCATACTAATTAAGAGTAGAGGCTCCAAATTCAGACAGACCAGTTTTAGTCCTCTGCCACCTACTAGTTGTGTGACCTTGGGCAAGCTGCTTGACCTCACCAAGACTCAACTTCCTTAGCTGCAAAACAATCATAATAAATGTACTCACCTCATAGGCTTATCACAATATTAAATAAATGTAAAGTTCTCAGCATACTACTCAGCATACAGTGCTCAAAAACTTCTAACCATTCTTATTTTTCAACAGTCTACCTTTTACCAAACCTTTTTGAATAATATGGCTGTCCTCTTAACCTCTGTACTTTCCAAAATGTAACTCAGGTCCCAGTGTTCTGAAGAGAATGTGGTATACATCACTTTAAACTGCATAGTTTCTACCTACATGCTATACTTTTAACAACCCACTCTTAAATTTTCCTTAATGTACCACTCAAGTTGATTTCATGTTTTGAGGATGTCTTTCTCCAGGGAGCTATAAGAAATAATCTACGTGTAAACTTCTCAGTATTGTTTGAGATAAAAGATACCTGTATCTCTCAAATTAAAAAACAGGATCTAAGAGAAGCTTAATGGTCTGAAAAGAGGCAAAATAGTTGGTGAGAAGGACAAAAATAGGATATTACCAGCCATGATACTATTTTTATATTCTGGATCAGCCAACCTTTCTGGGCTTGCCTGAATTTCTCAACTTGTTCATTTGTTAAATATATAATGAACATTGTGCAAGGATACAAAAGGTTAAAAAAAGATCTAGTCCCTGCCCTTGAGGAACTTCTAGAAAAGAATCAAATTAAAGCTCACCATATAGTGTCTTATAACAAACAGCAGAGTGAAACGGGAGCCCAGTGGACAGATAGCCAAATGAGGATGCATACCAATTTTTCATCTTCATGATGAGTGAGAAGGGCTCTGAGTCTAAAAAGGACACTTAATTCCTACCTTCCTTTTGTGTCTCTTTGGTGTAAAGGAAGACACACATTAGTCTTTCAATTAACAAAAGGGAGGTGATAAAGTATAATTGAAGGAAAACAATTGTGGGTTTTAAGTCCCTTTCCCCCACATCAGACCCTCATCCCTCCCTGTTCCCTGTCTTTTGAACTTGGCTAAGTAGCTTCACATTCTGGCCTGAATATGCCTTATTTATCAAGTGAGGAATTATCCTCTTTGCTCTATGTTCAGGTTGGAAAAGGTGACTAATCAAGGTCCCTCCCACCAAATTCTACAATCCAGGTATTTCCAGACCCAAAAAGGCAGGGAGAAATCTTCCCAAGGAAGGGGCCAAGGGTAAGAACTGGGGTCTAGGGAGCAAGGAACAGCGAAGGAGGCCGAAGCCAGTTCTCACCGAGAGGATCTTATCACCCTCCTGGAGCCGCCCATCCAGGGCCGCAGCCCCATCCTCTTTGATGCGGCTGACGTAGATGCCACTGTCGTTGGAGACATACTGCTGATCTGTGCCACCGACGATGTTGAAGCCCAGCCCTGAGAAAATCATGGAGGAGTCGTAAAGGAGATAGTGGTGAAGAAGAAAGGGATTAGAGGAGAAGAAGAGAGAAAGAGGAAAGTTCTAGTGGGGAGGGGAGGCTGACGAGTCAACTGTGATGTAACTGGTCAATAGACTCGGGCAAAGCCAGTGAAGAGTGTCATCAACAGAGGTCAAGAGTATCCAGAGTTGGGCACTTAGACCAGGCAAGACTAAAAACATAAACGCAGTCATCAACATAGCTTGTTGAATATAAAAAGATCTCTACTGAACTCAGTGAAAGAATAATGGTGATTCTTATAAGATGTGCTTCTGTTCACATTCAATTTTGATTCTGCTGGTGGCATTTAAAGGACCCAATTCTTGACTTTCCTGCTATTAATGTAACAGGGTGAGTTGTGTTCATGAGAAGCCATGCTTTTAACTAATTAGCAAATTAACTATCTTTAATTCAGTGGAGAAGAGATTCCTAACCAAAGCTTCCCCTTCATACTTCCCTTCTCCCAATGTTCAGGACAGTTTGTGTATGGAGGTGTTTTGGAAGAAATGGTCTTAGGAGCTTCATTTATTTTTCTATTTTGAGTGTAGGCATTGGCAGGAATCCTGGGAACCAGAAAGGTAACTGAAGCTTCAATAATAGGACTAAATCACCAAATTCATTGTTTCCTTTTCTAGCTCTAGTGCAAACAACCGTGAATTTGGGTAGTTTGCCAAATTTTATTCACTGTAGGAAACTGACTACCCATGGATTAACAACTCTCCATTCTCCCCCTCGCCCAAACCCCTGGCGACCACCCTTCTATTCTTTGCTTCTCTAAGTGACTAATTTAAATGGGTATAAAATTTCAGTTATGAAGATGAGTAAGTTCTGGAGATCTGATGTACAACTTGGTGCCTACAGATAACAATAATGTTACAGTACACTTGAATATCTATTAAGAGTAGGTCTCATTTAAGTGTTCTAACCATAATAAAATAAAATAAAATATTAAAAAGAAAGAAGACTAGTAAAGTGTCATTTCCGTGGACAAACCACTAAGTTGTGGAAAGAATTTCACTATACAAAAACCATTGTTATAAAGCGATTTTATCTATGCATTAAAAAGGAAAAAAAAAAAAAACAAAACACCTCCCTGGGGTTTTCTTTCTGTCGGATACTGTAGAATTCATAGCCATAGTGCCAAGAGAAAAGAAATACTTTGAAAACAATTAAAAAACAAAAATCCGGTGGCACGATTAAAAGGAATAGGCATAATCACCAGCTTACTATTGGTTTCGGTAGAAAACAGATACTTAAGGAGACATATGTGGGCTTCCTAAAAAATTCTCCCCATTAGTGGGATGAAAGCTTATGTGTGAAGTTCGCAGTATTAACGTAAGTACTAGCAAATCAATCTATGATTTAAGGAAATACATGGCCAAAGGGAGAGAAGCACCAGGCAACATCATTTAGATAGCATACCTTGTGGACAGACTATGTCAGCTAGAGAATGAAAAGGGTTTAAGATACAGGATAGCAACAGCTCTTTCTGAAAGATGACTATTTCAACTTCCTTGAAGAGAAGGGTATGAAAATTTAAGTTACTAAATGGTTTCTCTTAGAACACTCTTAATTTGTATCATAGTGGGTGGAAAGGGGTTGGTAAGTAGTGATGAGATAAGACAGAAAGGTAGGTGAAGCCTGATTAATAAAGGCTTTGAAATTACTTCAAAACTGTGATAGGTTTGACCTGGGTGGCTGAGGACAATCAGCCTCTCACAATACTAGCACAAACTACTTGGAGAAAATCCTTCCGATCTAACATCTTCACCAAATGTTACAGATGAGTCTGGGGACTTGGGGTACAGGGAGCATGTGTTAAGTAGCTAAATGCAATACAGTAGTTAGAAAGAAGAGGGACTTTGCTACTGGTTACTGAAAGCTACAGAACAGTGCCTAAAAAAGGAGAGTGGAGGAAATCTTACTGAAATTTTCTATAAACATACAAGTGCTTACTCTCACCCAGAAACCACATCATATAGGCATGTTTATAAGTGATTGCTACATTAGTTGTAAATGAACTACACCACTTAACATGAAAACTCTGAGACTGCCATGAAGTCTCTGTTCAGCCGGAACATTTATAGAACAGAACTTACCTATAACGTGAAGCATTGCTGAAATAAATGGGAGTCACCAAAGCACTGAGCAGTTGTACTACCAATTCAAATCTGATCATTTACTATGTGCCAGGTACTGTGTTATGTTCTGAGGAAGACATAAAGCTAAACGGGACAGTCCCTGCTTTAACCACAAACAGAAATTTATCCTTTTCCCTGTCCCTTTTAGATTTTGCAGAAACAAATTAAGGTCAGAAGACCTGGTCACAAATTCAACTCCGTTAACTTACCAGATATGTGGACTAAAATAAGTCAGTGTACCTCACTGATCCTTAGTTTCCTTTTCTGTAACATAAGGATTACAAATCCTGCCCTCTCTACCTCAGAAGGTAATTGGTAGGGTCCAATAACATAAAATCTGAAAAATTCCTTATGACCTACAAAGTAATTACTACAAGTGTAGTTGTCAACAGTGGTGCCTACTACTACCCCAAATCGGATGGTTTGACACAGTACCAATGTGAAATATAAGACAGATAAAAAGTCCATCCATCTATTAATAGGACAAGACTGGTTTGGAACTCAAACTTATTGAAATTAAGTATGTCTATAACTCGTGACCCAGACAGCCCGGTCATGAAGAGTTTCTAGCCAGAGTGGTATTTAAAATATGCAAGTCAGTCCACCACATGCACCAATCAATTGCAACAGATGTCAGCTGGAAATATGCAGAAGGAGAAGGGCTATCCCAGTATATATCTGCTGATTATCAACTGTGTCCCAGAAAAATCTTCCATAAATAGGGTAGATCACATATCCTGGTTTGTCTGGGAGTTTTTTTTTTATTATTTTAATATTTATTCATTTGAGACACAGAGATACAGGGAGAGAGAGAATGAGCAGGGGGAGAGGCAGAGGGAGAAGCAGGCTCCCCGCTGAGCCAGGAGCCCGATACGGGGCTCAATCCCAGGACCCCGGGATCACAACCTGAGCCGAAGGCAGACGCTTAACCATCTGAGCCATCCAGGCGCCCCATGGGAGTCTTGATATATACCTGCTGTCCCAGTATAATTAAAATAGTCCTCTTCAATTTAAAATCTCATCGTGGACCAATGTGACCATCCTACCTATAAAGGGTAATGTAAGAAAAAAAAAAAGGGTGATGTAAGAATGTTAATTGCAGCATGCTTTGTGGTAGGGTGGAACTGATGGTAATTTAGGTGTCTATCCTTTAGGGAATAGATAACTAGAATTTGGTTAAGAGTTAGAAGATCTGAATAATCATATATAAGTTAACAGAGCTTTAAAATGTAATGTTGACATTAATAGCAAAATACCTTCTTATAAATTAGAAACCCAGCACACAAAACAGTATTACCTACTTACAAAAGTGCATGTATATTTAAAGACATGCAAAGACACATTAGAATGGGTGCCTCTGGGGGAAAGATACAGGATGAACTTTAGGGATGAAGGGTAAAAATAAAACCAGGGAGGGACCTTGCATGTACTGATGATGACAATGTGTGACATAGCTAAAGGATATAATTCAGCTCTCAGCATCTATAATCCAGAAGGGGATGAAGGGAGAGGTAAAAAGAAAAAGACTGGGACTCAATAGACTTTTTAAAAAGTGAGGGAATGAAGAAGTATTGCGTACTGAACTCTGGTTATAATGTGCCAATAAATTTTTTTTAATGTGGTAAGATTAAAATGGGTGCTTGGTCTGTAATTTGGAAGAGAAGTCTAAATGCAAAAAGGTATAAAGACAGCATAAGAATGACGCCACCACAGGACTGGGAGAGAAAGGAAGTATGTCTTTGTATAAGAGTTTTGTAAAGTTAAACAAGAAATGCCTTCTTGTGGATACCCCCCACCCATCTCCAGGTCTGGACCTTGAGCTTATTTATGCAGAAGAGCAGTAATAGCAGAAGCAACAGTTAATATTTATTGAGCATTTAATATGTACCAGGTACTATGCTATGCACTTTACATACGTTATCTCATTTAATCTCAACAAACACGTGAAGTGATTATTACTCACATTTTACAGATGAATTTCAAGATGAGGCATGAAGAGATTAAATAATTTTACAAAAGGCCACACAGCTCTTCACAAAGCCAAGACAGGAAGTCAGGATATTTGATTCCGAAGTGTGAGTTTTAAACCATTTTGCCATACTGTATCTTTGTAGGAAATAGAAACAACTGCTTTAGGGAAACAAAGTCTGCTAAGCAAGGCTGCCTATCTTGGGAGTCAACCTGTCTGTGTTGGAATAATGGTTGTAGAACAGTTTCCAAAAATAATATGTTACAGAGGAAGAACTGGTCATTCTAGAGTTCTGTCACCTTAGTCAGAGTCCCTATTGTTTACTTTCAGGTAAGAGAAGGAAAAACCCTTCACTTATTTTAGATTCTTCTCTATAAAATCTAAAAGTTATAAAGTAAAAGAAAAAACCAATGTTTAACCATATTATATATTATTCTGGAAATAATAATTCTGGACATAATTAAAACGAAACAAAACAGTCCATTAACACCAACGATGGTAGCCACTTGTTGAATATGAACACCAGACTGACAAACACCCTATTTCCCCCCCTATCAACCTGCAGGTTTTTTCTATCCCAAGATAATCTCACAAATTCTCCCTAGATGTCAATCAAACTTGCTGTTTGTTTAGTGGTAAAATATATGTAACATAAAATTTAACTTTTTAGCCATTTTTAAATGTATAATTCAGTGGCATCAAGGACATGCACAATGTCGTACAACCATCACCACTATCCAGATCTACACCTCTTCCATCATCCCAAACATAAATTCTGTACCCATTAAACAGTAACTCCTCCCTCTTCTTCACCCCCATAACCTCTATTGTACTTTATATGTCTAGTTTGCCTATTCTATATACCTCATATAAGTGGAATCATACAATGTTTGTTCTTTTGTGACTTGCTTTTTTTTCACTTAGCATAGTATTATCCAGGTTCATCCACGTTGTAACATGTATCAGAATTTCATTCCTTTTACAAGCTGAATAATATTCCATTTTATCTACATACTACATATTGTGCATCCAGTCATCTGTCAATGGACATTTGGCTGTTGCCACATTTTGGCTACTGTGAATAATGCTAAGAACACTGGTGTACAAGTATCTGTTTGAGTCCCTGCTTTCAATTCTTTTGGGCAATTATCTAGGAACTGAATTGCTGGATCACATGGCAATTTTTGTGACAATTTGAGGAAGTGCTCAACTGTTTCCCACAACAGCTGCATCATTTTACATTCCAACAAGCAACGCCCAGGATTCCAATTTCCCCATATCCTCGCCAATACTATTTATTTTCACTTGTATTTTGGAGAATAGCTATTCTAGTGGATATGAAGTGGATGTGATATGTCATCGTGGTTTTGATTTGCACTTTCCTAAGGCCAGTGATGTTGAATATCTTTTCTTGAGTTTATTGGCCACTTGCAGATCTTCTCTGGAGAAATGTCCTTCAAGTCCTTTGCTTCTTTTGAATTGGTCCTGTTGTTGAGTGTTAAGAGTTCTTTATATATTCTGGGTATTAATCCATTAACAGATATATGACTTGTGAGTATCTTCTCTCATTCTGTGTGTTATCTTTAACTCTCTTTAGTTTCTTTTGATGCACAAAATTTTAATTTTGGTAAAACCCAATTTATTTTTTTCTTTTGTTGCCTGTGCTTTTGATGTTATATCCAAAAAATCACCAAGCCCAAAACTGTAAATATTTCCCCTATCTTTTCTTCTAAGAGTTTTATAGTGTTAGATCTTTTTTGGGGGGGGCCGGGGCAGATATCCTGTTTATTAAGTTTTTATTTAAATTCCAGTTAGTTAACATAGAGTGTAATATTAGTTTCAGGTGTGCAACATAGTTATTCAACACTTCCATACAAAACCCAGTGCTTGTAACAAGTACATTCCTTAATCCCCACCACCTATTTAATCCATCCGCCCCCCACCTCCCCTCTGGTAACCACCAGTTTATCTCTATGGTTAAGAGCCTGTTTCTTGGTTTTCCTTTTTTCCTTGGCTCGTTTATTTCTTAAATTCGACATATGAGTGAAATCAAAATTTGTCTTTCTTATTTCACTTAGCATAATACTCTCTAGCTCCATCCATGTCATTGCAAATGGCAAGATTTCATTCTTTTTTATGGCCGAATAATATTCCATTGTATACATATACCACCTCTTCTTTATCCACTCATCAATCAATGGACATATCATAGTGTTATCTCTTACATCAATCAATGGACATAACATAGTGTTATCTCTTACATTTAGGTATTTGATGCATTTTTAGTTAACTTTTCTATGTGATGTAGGGCAAGAATCCAACTTCAGTGTTTTGCATTTGGAGACTGTTCCTAACATCATTTTTGGAAACTGTCCTTCAATGCAACGAATGGTCTTGGCACCCTTTCAAAAATCATTTGACAATATAGGAGAGGGTTTATTTCTGGGCCACCTATTCTATTCCATTGCTCTATACATCTGTCCTTATGTCCTTACACACCTGTCCTACCGCACTATTTGGAACACTGTAGCTTTGTAGCAAGCTTTGAAATCAGGAAGTTGTGAGTCCCCCAGTTTTGTTCTTTCTTTTCAAGATTGCACTGGCTATTGGGGGGGGGGTCCCTTGACATTTCATATGAATTGCAGAATGTGGTTTTCTATTTCTGCAAAAAGGCTGATTAGATTTTGACGAAGACTGCACTGAGTCTGCAGAATGCTTTGGATAGTATTGTCTGTCATCTTAACAATATTAAGTCTTTCAATCCATGAATGTGGAATATACTTCCACTTATTCATGTCTTTAATTTCTTTCAGTCAAATTTTGTAGTTTTCAATGTACAAGTTATTGCCTCCTTAAACTTATTTACAAGTATTTTATTGTTTTTGATGCTACTATAAATGGAATTACTTAATTTCCTTTCCAGATTGTTCATTGTTAATGTATAGAAACTAAACTGATCTTGTGTGTTGAGATTGTATCCTGCAACTTCGCTGAATTTGTTATAAATTCTAACAGGTTTTGTTTGTTTGTAGAACCTTTAGAGTTTACTACATGTAAGAGCATGTCATCCATCTGTAAATAGAGACAATTTTACTTCTTCCTCTTCATTTGTATACCTTTTCTTTCTCTTTCTTGCCTAATCTTTCTGGTTAGAACTTTTATTCATTTTTTTAAAGATTTTATTTATTTATTTGAGAGAGAGGGAGAGCGAGCACATGAGTGGGGGGGGAGGAGCAGAGGCAGAGGGAGAAGCAGACTCCCCACAGAGCAGGGAGCCCAATGCAGGACTCAACCCGAGGACCCTGGGATCATGACCTGAACTGAAGGCAGACACTTAACCAACTGTGCCACCCAGGCGCCCTGGTTAGAACTTTTAATACCATGTTGAACAGAAGTGGTGAAAGCAGACATCCTTATCTTGTTCCTGATCTTAGCTTTCATGCTTACGTAAGTATGATGTTAGCTGTGGATTCTTTGTGCATGGCCTTTATCATGTTGAGGAAATTTCCTCCTATTCCTACTTTGTTTTTAACATGGAAAGATGTTGAATATCCTTAAATGCTTTTTCTGTATCTGCTGAGATGATCATGTTGGTTTTCCCCCTCATTCTATTAATATGTCATATTACTTCGAATGATTTTCTTTTGTTGAATCATCTTTGCATTCATGGAATAAATCCCATTTTGTCATGGCATATATTCCTTTTAACATGTTGCTGAATTGAAACAGTGTAGCTTGATGATCACCCTACCATTCCATGTGGAGGCAATTTCTGATCACAACCACAAGGAGCAGGACCCAAGCAGAACCTAGTAGCTTCACTGAGTTGATGAAATGGAGATTAGACTTTGGAGAGGGTGAGGTTGCTGGAAGTTGCAGGGCAAAGTTCTGGAAAGGAAGAACATAGGCAGAAAAAAAGAGATCCAAGTATCTGCACGAGTCTTAACCAAGTACTGGCCCATGCATATGTTGAGTCAAACTCCACAAAGCTGGAAAAACAAAAACTAGGAAGTTGCATGCTGAATAATTATCAGAGTTCACAAAATGCAAGAAGACTTTCAAGTTCTGACCAGCCAGATTGGAAATCCTCAACAATTCACTTGAAAATTCTGTGGACACTCACTTAGAGCACACCTCATTTGTAGAGCTGAACTATACCTGAAGGAAATGTTACTTTAGAACCTAGAAAAGGTTACAAACAGGCCTTCAGGAGGTCAAACCGATCTACAAATTACTTAACTGCCTGCTAAAACAAAGTTCAACATTGTAACATTAACAATGTTAATGTAATAAAACAAAATGCAGACATGCAACAATGTAATATTCACAAAATCCAGAATCTAACTAAAAATTAACATGCTAAGAAACAAGAAAACATGACCCATAATCAAGAGGAAAATCAGTCATTAGAAACAGAGCCAGAAATAATAAAGGATGAAATGGGCAGACAAGGATGTAAAAGGCTATTTTAACTATGTGGAAATGAAGTCAAACATAATGACAAAATGGAAGATTTTTTTTTTTTTAAAGATTTTATTTATTTATCTGAGCGAGAGAATGGGAGACAGAGAGCATGAGAGGGGGAGGGTCAGAGGGAGAAGCAGACTCCCCGCTGAGCAGGCAGCCCGATGTGGGACTCGATCCCGGGACTCCAGGATCATGACCTGAGCTGAAGGCAGTTGCTTAACCAACTGAGCCACCCAGGCGCCCCAAAATGGAAGATTTTTTTCAAGCCTTTAATCCATTTTGAGTTGATTTTTATATATGGTATAAGACAGTGGTTCAGTTTCATTTTGTTCATGTTTAGATGTCTTTTGCATTCTGTCTAGTTTTCCCAACATCATTTTTGGAGAGACTATCCTTTCCCTACTGTATATTCTTAGCCTCTTTGTCATTAATTAATTGACCATACATGCATGGGTTTATTTCTGGACTCTCTATTCTGTTCCATTGATGTACGTATGAAAATGGAAGATTTTTTAAAAAATGAAACTTACAGATTTGAAAATTACAATGTCTGAAAGGAAAAAATATACCAGATGTCATTAACAGCAGATTTGATACCATAAGAGAAAAGATCAATGAACCCGAAGACTTAGAAGGGAAACCACAGTAACATATAGGATAATAGCAATATATAACTGGAGTTCCAGAAGAAGAGGAAAAAGGGAAACAAAAAATACTTGAAGAAACAACTGGCTTGGGGTGCCTGGATGCCTCAGTCAGTTAAGTGTCTGCCTTCAGCTCAGGTCATGATCCCAGGGTCCTGGAATTGAGCCTCACATCGGGCTCCCTGCTCAGCGGGGAGCCTGCTTCTCCCTCTTCCCCTGCCCCTCCCCCCACTCATGTTATCTCTTGCTCTGCTCTCTCAAATAAATTTTTAAAAATTAAAAAAAAAAATTGGCTCAAATTTATGAAAAATTTACACAAACAGATCTAAGCTCAACAAACTCCAATCAGAATAAACAGAAAAGAAAAAAACAGCAAAGTATATCATAACCACATTCCTCAAAAACAGATATAAAGAGAATCTTAAAAGTAGTCACAGGAAAAAAGGACACATATGTACTAAGGCACAAAGATGAGAATGACAATAGTCTTTTCCTTAGAAACTATACATGCCTTAAGTCAACGAAACATCATCTTTAAAATGCTAAAAGAAAAACAAAAGTCAACTTAGAATTTTATATCCAGTGAATATAGCATTCAAAAAGAACGGTAAGGGGCGCCTGGGTGGCTCAGATGGTTAAGCGTCTGCCTTCAGCTCAGGTCATCATCCCAGGGTCCTGGGATCGAGTCCCGCATCGGGCTCCCTGCTAGGCAGGGAGCCTGCTTCTCCCTCTGCCTCTGCCTCTCTCTCTCTCTCTGACTCTCATGAATAAATAAAACTTAAAAAAAAAAAAAAGAACGGCAAAATAAATATTTTTTCAGAAAATCAAAAGTTGTGAGAATTTGTCACAAGCAGATCTAAACTATGATAAATGTTAAAGGAAATCCTTCACAGGCAAAAGAAAAATAACATTGAACAGAAACTGGATCTATATAAAGGAATAAAAGCACCAGAGATCATAAATACATGGGTAAACACAAGTTAAAATGGAAGGGATGGACATAGATATATTAAACAGCTGGACTGGCCCTTTTAACATCATAAAAAGTAGACTTCAGAATAAGGAGTATTACAGAGGACAAAAAAGGACACTTCCTAATGAAAAAGGAGTCAATTCACCAAGATGACATTAAAACACTAAATATGAACATACCAAATAGCAGAACTTAAATATTTATGGAGCAAAAACTGAAATGAGAAAAAGCCAAATAAAAAATGACAGTTGTAGATTTCAACATTTCCCTCACAGTTAACTGACAGAACAAGTTGACAGAAAAATCAGTAAAAATACAGAACACTTGAGCAACACTAAGTACCAACTTAACCGAATTTATCTTTACAGAACAACACACTCAGCAACTATGGAATAACATTCCTTTCTAATAAACAGGTAATGTTCACAAAGATAGACCATAGGCTGCTCCATAAGTCTGTCTTGCTCAATTTCAAAAGATAGACATAAATTAGAAATCAGCAAAAATAACTGTTTTAGTTTTCTTGGGCTGCCATAATAAAATACCATAGACCACACAGCTGAAATTTCTGTTCTGGAGGCTTGGGAAGTCCATAATCAAAGTACAGCTAAGAAAATTTCATGCTGAGGCCTCCTCTTGATTTGTAGGTAGCCACCATCTCACTATGTGCTTCTTGTGCATGTGCAGAGAGAGAGAAGAGTTCTCTGGGTCTCTACAAGGACACTAATTCTATAGGATTGGAGCCCCACCCTTAACTTCATTTAACTTTAATTACTTCTGTAAAGGCCTAATCTCCAAATCTCCAAATACTGTCACACTGAGGGTTAAGGCTTCAACATATGAATGGGGGGTAGGGGCCACAAACATTCAGTCCATAACAAAAAGATATTGAAAAAATTCCCTCAATGTTTGGAAAACAAATAACCAATGAGTAAAAGATAAAACCATAAGGGAAAATAGAAAACACTGTAGTTGAATGACAATGAAAATGAAATCACAATATATTAAAAATTGTGGGATGTAGCCAAAGCAACATTTAGAGGGAAATTTACAGCTTTACATGCTCACAGAAGAAATAAATAGGTACAAAATCAATGACTTCAATTTCTATCTTAAGAAGCTAGAAAAAGGGGCGCCTGGGTGGCTCAGTCATTAAGCGTCTGCCTTCGGCTCAGGTCATGATCCCAGGGTCCTGGGATCAAGTCCCGCATCAGGCTCCCTGCTCAGCAGGAGTTGGCTTCTCCCTCTCCCACTCCCCCTGCTTTTTTTCCTTCTCTCGGTGTCTCCCTCTCTGTCAAAAAAAAAAAAAAACTTAAAAAAAAAAAAAAAGAAGCTAGAAAAAGAAGACTAAGTTAAACCTAAAGGAAGTAAAAGAAGAAAATAATAAAAGTGAGAAAAATTTAACAAAGCCAAAAGACGGTTCTTTGAGAGGATTAATAAGGTTGATGAACTGCTAGCAAGACTAATCCAGAAAATGTAATTTACAGATTACCAATTTCAGGAATACAAAATGGATTATCACTATATATCCTAAAGATATTAAAAGGATAAGGGAATATTATGAATAATTATGGTATTATCAATAAAACGGGAGAATTCTTTCCAAAAAACCCCACAACTTATCAAAATTGACTCAAGAAGAAACAGAATATCTGAATATCCCCATATCTATTAAAAATATCTCTAAGTGGGGCGCCTGGGTGGCTCAGTTGGTTAAGCGGCTCAGGTCATGATCCTGGAGTCCCTGGATCAAGTCCCGCATCGGGCTCCCTGCTCGGCGGGGAGCCTGCTTCTGCCTCTGACCCTCCCCCCTCTCATGTGCTCTCTCTCTCTCTCATTCTCTCTGTCTCAAATAAATAAATAAAATCTTTAAAAAAAAAAATATCTCCAAGTGTATTAAAGATATTGAATTCATAATAAAAAAATATTCCCACAACTTCAGGCCTAGAATATTATACTGGTGTATTATAGCAAACATTTGAGGAAAGAATCATTCCCTTAGGCAAAAAAATCCACAATATATTCAGTAATTTCACAAAATGTTTCTCAACCCATTTTATGCAAACAAGATAATCTTGATACCAAAATATGAAATATATATTAGAACAAAACTACAGAAAAATATTACTCATGTACATAGACTCAAAAATCCTCAAGAAAACATTAACTAATTGAATCCAGCAATATATAGAAAGGATGAATGTGGGGTTTACCTAAGGAATATAAGGTGGTTTTAACACTAGTCAAACAAGTGAACAAATTTAGCAGTTAGTAAAGGAAAAATCATGATTATCTCAGTATATGCAGAAACAGCAGGTGGCAAAAGTCAACACCTTTTCATGATAAGAATTCTCAGCAAACTAACAATATAAGGTAACATTAAGTCTGATTAAAAGCATCTACAAACAACTAACATCTCTAAAACTAGGTACAAGGAAAGGATGTCCACTCTTTCCACTAGTATTTAGCACTGTACTGGAGGTCCTAGTCAGTACAGTAAGAAATAAAAGACAAAGATTAGAAAGAAATAAAACTGTCACTGTTGATGGGTATGTATATGTGGGAATGGGGGGCATATGGGAAATCTCTATACCTTCCTGAATTCTGCTGTGAAACCAACAGTGCTCTAAATAAATAAAGTCTTAATTTTAATAAATTAATATTTGCCTGTTGGTGGGAATGCAAAGTGGAGCAGTCACTGTGGAAAACAGTATGGAGGTTCCTCAAAAAGTTAAAAATAGGGGCGCCTGGGTGGCTCAGTTAGTTGAGCATCCGACTCTTGATCTTGGCTCAGGTCTTGATCTCAGGGTCAGGAGATGAAGCCCCGAGATGGGTTATCACACTGGGCGTGGAGCCTACTTAAAAAAAAAAAAAAAAGTTAAAAATAGAACTACCTTATGATCCAGTAATCACACTACTGGGTATTTACCCCAAAATACAAAAACACTAATTCAAAGAGATATATGCATCCCTATGTTTAGAGCAGCATTATTTACAATAGCCAAACTATGGAAACAGCCCAAGTATCCACAGACTGATAAAGGATAATGGATAAAGTGGTATATACATACAATGCACTACTACTCAGCTACAAGAATAACATCTTGCCATTTGCAACAACATGGATATAGCTAGACAGTATTATGCTATGCGAAATAAGTCAAATACCATATGATTTCACTCATATGTGCAATTTAAGAAACAAAACAAATGATCATAGGAGAAAAAAAGAGAGTCAAACCAAGAAACATACTCTTAATTCTAGAGAACAAACTGATGGTTAGCAGAGGGGAGGTGGGTGGGGGGATGGGTGAAATATGTGATGGGGAATTAAGGAGTACATTTGCCCTGATGAGCACTGGGTGCTGTACGGAAGTGCTGAATCACCATACTGTATACCTGAAACTAATATTACACTGTATTTTAACTATACTGGAATTAAATTAAAAAAAAATTAGTAACTACTACTTCCCTGTTTTTCACCCTTTCACACACACAGCTGCTCCATATCTCCATGACTTTGTCCTCTTCCCTTTGCCTGGAAACATACTTCACTGTAATTACTTCTTTAATTATCTCTTTACCCGACTGCAGTAATTAGTTTCAATTATGAATAAGCTGCCATAAACATCCGTGCACAGGTAATCGGCTTTTGTTCATTTTTATATCTCCTGTGCCCATACAGCACCTTATAAGTATACAGACCTCAGTTGGTGTGAAGTGACTGTTAATGCCATTGGAAATAACACCCAGGCCAGGAACTCCTAACATTTCCAGTTCTGAGGAAATCTAGCAAGGTTTAAAAATGTTTCTGTGAGACTCTAGCAAGCTTTTTCATAACCCAAAAAGGGAACACAAAAGAAAAAGAAAAATATAGAAGGAAAAGGTCAATGACCTTAAAATTCCTATGACACAGGTTACCCTGCCTTTCCTGGATGACTCACCTCTTATCGTGCTGAAGTCTATTTTCCACATAGCAGTGGTAATGGCAGGCACCATTTAAGCACTTTAAATAAATTGAGTTATCTTTTGGTAAAATACTTAGAACAGTGCCTGGTACAGAGTCTACAATATAAAAGTATTTGTAAAACAAACAAATCCATTTAAGTCTCACAACTCTATGAGTAGGTTTGATTAATACTCTCATCCAAGGAAAATGAGGCATTTAGAAGTTTGGTAACTTGCCCAAGGTCTCACAGCGAAGTTACTCAACATTCTGGCTCTTAGTCACTATGCTCTGCTGCTCACTGCAATTACATTAAAATTCAATTCTCTTCCGTAGCCACAGTATCTAGCAAAAAATAAATATATGTGGATTGAAAGAATGAATGAATGATTCAAATGAGTGACTCAAGAGGTGAAACGAGGAGGCATCTTTTCATTCTATTATTATGCTATCATGTTCTGCAGAAATCCTCTGCTGCAAAGATGAAATACATCTCTTGCTTTTTGTTACCTCTTCCAAAAGACATGAACAAGTAAATACGCATTGACAAAGAGAGAAAGAGGGAAAATCTTTAACACTGATGGAACAAAAAGATGGTGCCACAATCCAAAAATGTGTTATGCCCATGGCCAGTCCCTCTCTATCACAGTGCTCCATCTAACAGGGGCAACAAAGAACATGGCCTCCCAAAGATGGTTCAGGCAGTACCTGCCAGGATGTATACCTGGGCCTCTTTTTATTGTTCTGTAAAAGAAGATTCAAAATGAAGGAAGCACTGCTAAGAGTCACTCAAAATAGAGTGCAAAGGACATTGAGGAAGTAGGCCCTATGCACTCTCCTGTTTCAATTCTCAGAACACCATGAACTTTTGATTTTTGCCAATTGGACACATCCTTTTACTTTGGGCAAAAGAGAGATAATGTGGGCGCCTAGGTGGCTCAGTTGGTTAAGTGACTGCCTTCGGCTCAGGTCATGATCCTGGAGTCCCGGGATTGAGTCCCGCATCGGGCTCCCTGCTCGGCAGGGAGTCTGCTTCTCCCTCTGACCCTCCTCCCTCTCATGCTCTCTGTCTCTCATTCTCTCTGTCTCAAATAAATAAATAAAATCTTTAAAAAAAAAAAAAAAGAGAGAGATAATGTAACACCTGTTAATTAAATAGCAAATCCTGCACTAGATAATCAGTTTAAACTCTGCCAGCACCATTATAATTTTTTCAAAATAAGTTATGCGACTTTGTGGTTTTTACCTTTATAAGGCTGTACTCCCGGCTCACAATTCAGGGCACTTTCAATTTCGGTTGACCCTGTCTCCCAGTGAAACCCAAAAAAACATTCTGGTTACTTTACAGCCTCTTCTTCTCATTGACAGCTCCTCTAAACTACTTCTGAAATACCTATGTAGGTATCTTTAATCTCTCATTTCAGGATAAGCCTTTGTTCAAACAGTGAATGTATATGCCAGGTCTCAACTAGATCATGTCTCCATTTGCTCCCTTGCTTTCAAAATGTTTCAATCTCTTCATTTTTACCTCACATTACAGTCTGTACCCTCCCCCACTGCCCTCTTTTCAACTTTCTCTTACTCTACTGCTTCTTGCCCAAAATATGGTAATCTGTACATTGTAGTAGGCATGGATACACCATAGTTTTGTACAAGGGGAGGATATTATCTAATTTGTTTCCAAAACATTTCCTAAAGACATTTAATACGGTCTTGAGTCTTTTGTCTGACTCTATAAAAGGAACAGAACATATCTTATGAAGGTCCATAGCTATTTTGGTTATTCTACCTCTTGAAGGTACTTGCCATACGCCTACCATAATTAATAATTATTCTATTGAATTGCAAAATTCTTAAAACTAGGGATCTTTTATTCTTTATTTTAGTATCTATGATTCCTAATCATAGTGTAGGCACATAGTAAACACTAAATGAATGTTTTTAAGAACAGTTTCCCAGGGGTGCCTGGGTGGCTCAGTTGGTTAAGCGACTGCCTTCGGCTCAGGTCATGATCCTGGAGTCCCGGGATCGAGTCCCATATCGGGCTCCTTGCTTAGCAGGGGGTCTGCTTTTCCCTCTGACCCTCCCCCCTCTCATGTGCTCTCTCTCTCCCACTCTTTCTCTCAAATAAATAAATAAAATCTTAAAAAAAAAAAGAACAGTTTCCCTTTATTTCTGACTCTCCTGAAACCAACAGTTTGTTCCTATTCTATCATCTTAGATCTTTTTCCTCAAGAATTTTGCACTTATTCAAATACAGTCATTGATGACTTTTCTGCCTAGTCATGTGGCTTTAAAAAAATGTTTCTATAGCTCAGCATCTACCAGCTTGCCTACTTCTCCAAAGTAATTCCTAGATGTTTTACTTTACAGTTATTCTTAAGGATTGTCTTGAAAAAATATTAACAAAAATGATCCTTGAAGCAATCTTTAGAGACTTGTATAATACACACTTCTCACTCTATGTGATTTTCTAGCTATTCCATCTCCTTGTTTCTTGCATCTTAAGTTTCTTATGCATTAGAACGCATTACGTACAAATTCATTCTTAAAGTTAGTGGAGAACCCTGTTTGATGTTTTGAAAGCTGAAAGAGAACATGTTACCGGTTCTCTTTACTTAACAACATTCTATTTTTCTGACATTTATCAGTTTTCCTAGTCATTTCATGAACACTTACCCACCACTTTGTGTCATACCCAGCAAGGCATTAGGAAAACAAAAGATGAAGTATATACCTTTGAATCAGAAGAGCTCAATTGAAGTAGAGGGAGGAGACACAAGTAAAGAAGCAAATGTAGAAATAAACACTAAGACAGGGATATGCATAGAGTCCAGTTGGAGCCTAAAGAGAACAAAAACTTTGTATGAAGGTTCAGAGCCTAGGTTTTTAAGTCACATGGACTTGACCCTGATTCTTAACTCTACTTCTTAAAGAATTGCGTGACATAGGAGTCAAGGTTTTCTCATTTGTAAATGGGATAATAATAATTTCAACTGTTCCTTGTTGGGAGTACATGAAACAAAGTGCTTAGTTTAGCAATACATGACAAGCATTCAATAAATGGTGTATGATATTCATAACAAGGAGGCAGCTAGACTATATAAGGCTTCCTGGAGGAGGTGACTCTTGAATTCAGTCTTAATCAATGAATAGGAAGGGGAAGGAATCAAGATGGAACCTTAGAGAAAGGTTAAATTTCCACACTAGCATTAAGAACTTTTCATAATCCAGTCTACCTCTGCAACTTCATCTCCCTTCACTCTCCTAAATGAACCCTCCCTTCAATCCAGGCTGGTATACTCACTGACCTCAGAATATGCTTTACTAATTTTCTCTTTTCTATTACTGCTTAGGCCATACCCTTCCCTGTGCCTGGCACTGGTCTGTCTATAAGACCAACATAAATTCTACCTTGTAATTGATGAGTCTGGCCCTTATCAATGGCTCCATTCTTTGAACTTTTCCAGCACAAGGTCAGATTAACACACTCCCTGCCACACTTCCTTTGCCCTCTGACAACATACATGCTCATCATAGTCCTTAACCATCCTTTGCACTGAGATTTCACTTTTCACATGTGAATGTAATGTCTCCATTGGAATGTAAATTCCATGAGGGTAAGACTTCATGCAAGCAAGACATATAGCATCTTAGTCTCAGATCTATTTGGTACATGAATGAACAGTTCAGAAAATGTAACAACAGTCTCAAGGTCAAATGCAAAGCACAAGACCAATCTGTAGAGACTTAAATGCTTGGACTTAATGGGGTTTCTTGTTTTTAGGTTCTTACCTTGGTATGCCCTCAACTCTATCAACAGCAAACTATAAAAACTTTCCACTGTGGACTGCGCAAGTCATTTAAGATGCGTCAAATCCTTAAGGCATGATATAATCAAATAAAGGCCAGGAGAAAGGTTGGCAGTCAACTCCTTAGACATGGCTACTATATTGGAAGGTAATATATAGAATAGTAGAATCAATAGATCTAGGTTAAACTTACTGGCTTTAGAACTTGGACAAATCCCTAACCTCTCTGAGAGATCATTTCCTCATCTAATAATGTGGATGAATCACTTAGCACTCAGTTGCTGTGAAGATTAAATGAGTTAATATATAAAGTAACTAGCACAGTGCCAGAAATATAATACCCCCCCCAATTATTCATTACTAAAACATCATACCAACCCAGTATCCTCTGCAAAAAAAGTAGAAAAATAGAGATTCTCTTCCTTCTTTAAAGATAATATATCAGGAGCAACCTGCTGAAACTCACTGAGGCCTCAGTCCTGAACAAGGAATCCTAATGTCAACACCCAGTGGGTCACAAGGTTGTCTTTATGGCCAATCTCTACCTGTTACAGTGGGGCGGGGAGGTGGGAGGAGCTAGATTAGATTCTTGTGATACTTCTTAGAGTAACTGGGTCTTTTCAAAATTAAGAACTCTTAATTTGATAAAGGACAATGTGGGAAGCTTAGAGACTGTAATCAAACTGAACTCCCACAGAAAGAAAAAAGATCAACAGTGTTCCATAAAGGATAAAAGGTGAACTCTTCAAGCCTTTGGAGCCATTTAAAATTGTGACCACTGCCTCTGACAATTCTTCAGATCACCCACTTAGTCCAAAATGGCAGGAATCATAAAATAACGTGGAATGGGCCAAAAAAATAATCATCTCTTGGAAGTGGAAGACACCTCCAAAGTCATCCAGCCTAAGTGTCACCTTAAACAGCTGAGGAGGTAGGAATAGGAGAGATGCCATGCTACATGCCAAGCTTTTTTCTGCTTCCCCAGATAGTCACTTCTTTGTCATAACTTCCCCAAGATTTCATCCTTGCAGTAAGCATGATCAGACAGAATAAGTTCATTTACCTTACAAAATGGGCCCAAACACTGAAAATATCCCAAGACTCTTGCCCTTGGCAGAACACAGGTACAAAAGTGCAAAAGAATACACATTTTTTGTTGTTGTTAGCTGATTAACCTATCAGGTCTCTGCATAGGAAGTTGTACATAAAGAGTGACAATGTTACCTACAAACAGAAATGCATATTTAGAACTAGAGGCTTTTCATATTTCTTCTACAGAACAAAAGATCTCTATGAGCCTACCGAAGTTACTGGAAGTTTCTGGTGGTGATAAATGACTTCTTCCCTCAAGATGACACAGGGAAGAAAAGCTGAATCAGAATGTGAGACTTCTTAGAAGTACAACATACCAGGTAACTAGTTTTGAGAGGTGATAAACAGAAACATGAAATATTCTCTTGTTAACTGAAGCAAGCAAACGTCAAATGACTGTTTTTATCTCTGTTCAATCCTAAATTTGTGGCTCTATTCTCCCAAACTCTTAAGTTTATCAACCTATATGAGTAAGACATGAAAATACTCAGGAAAATTCAAGAAGTCACCTGATGAATAAATATTCATTGTGAATAAACACACATGTACTATAGAAACTAAACTACTTTGGGGGGAAATATATTAGCTCGATATAATTATTCTTCTTAATTAGTACCATGAAGTTTGTTCTAACTCTAATGATTCAGAAAAACGTCAACACCAGGAATTTTAGGTCTGCAAGATCAAGAGGATCAGAAATTTTCGCAAATGGTGAGCTGACCATTAGTCAACCCTGCTATGCAAACACCAAAAAATGTGAAGTGATATTACACTGAACTTTAACTTTCAGTGACTTGAACACACAAGATAGTATCAGAGTTCTGCTCTGCTGTAGTCAGGAGATCCTGGAAATACTGTGGATGCCACAGCAAAAGAACCATGTCAAAGTACGTGAAATTTTTAAGAGACAAGAATTAAATCCCAAATCACATCAAGGCAGCTAATATTATAATTAGGGATACCTAGGTATAGAGCAAACAGACAACACAGGAGAACAACTTTAAATACTTGCAGGACAATCAGAAAAGGAACTAGCATTGTTTTAACTGGCCCTAGAGTGCCTATGGATGAAAAGTACAGGAAAGCAGATTTTTGGGTTAACAATACTTTTCCATATTAGCCTCAAAAGTCAATAAATATTAAGAGTGAGAGAATGAGAAATTTACATAAAATAGGAAAAATGAATCTAAAAGAACTGGCATACTGAATGAGCATTCAACAAACGTTTAGGAGCTCCTATGAAGCATGACACTAAATCATGCAGGTTAGAATGAATTACATGTCCATAAGTAAAGCTGACTTCCAATCTTGTGTAACAAGAAAAAAAGACAAAGTATGGATGATTCTGAAAGCTATATTTTATGAAGAATAGTCTATAAGTGGTGGTCAAGATATTGCAAAATTCCACATGAGGAAAGATGATGGACTGTTCTAGGTAGTGGAGATGTGAGCAGAAAGGAGCAGAAGATTTACAGAAACATTTCAGAACTAAAGCTCACAGTACTTGATGAGTTACTGAAGACTCTTGGAAAAACAGTATTTAGCAGGATTTACTGTGCTAATCTAGCTATTCATCTATCAACAATAACAATAGTAGCAAACAAACAGTGCTTTCCAGGTGTCAGGCCATGTTCTGAACGTTTTACACAGATTAACTCATTTCATTCTCATAACCCTATGAAGTATAGTCTATTAACATGCACATTTTATGGATGAGAAACTAAGGCATAGCTTGTATCAGTAAAGTCAGTCAGACAACCAATGTCAAAGTTCTAGTAAGAGGTTAGATATCAGATGGATCTACATAATCCCAAAGCTAAAACTCTTAATCCATACACTAGACAGCTGTAAAGGGAAGGCAACAAAACCCAAGGCAGGCTGCACGGAAGTAGCATTAAGAGCCCAGTGGAGAGGGTTGGTGGAAACAGGGGGGGTTCGAGGGGAAGGCTGAGGATTTAGCGGTATCAGAATCACAGGACGTGCTTCAAAAAAAAAAGAAAGAAAGAAAACCTAAACAAACAAAACCTGCATTGAATCCAAATTCCTAGAGATGGGACCTAGGAATTAACATTTTTTTAAAAGATTTTATTTGGAATTAACATTTTTTTTTAAAGCAAAACCGAGAAACCCTGGGTAATTTTGAGGCACAACCAGGTTTGAAAGGTGCTGTAGCAAATCTCTAAGGTTTCTTTCCGTTTTAGCATTCCAGCTGACACTCTAAATTAATTTCCCAAAAACGGAAAGAAGGAGGGGGGGGATTTCTAGCACCAAGAAAACGGCTATGCATTTACTCAACACCGTTTACGCTCCCAGTTTTACAAAACAGTCTCTCACAGGAAAAGGCATAAAGTAGGCAACGGAAAGAGGGGTGTGGTGTTAAAAAGCAGGCTTTGGGGCAGAACTTTCTAGGCCTATCAGCACGCGAAAGAAAACCTTCCTGACTATAAATACATGTGATGATCCGAATGAAAAATGAGGTGGAGTCCTCAGATCCGGGTCGGGCTAACGATGGATGCCAATATAGTCTTCTACGTGCTCAGAGCGTTGCAGGTAACCTCTAGGCCGGGGCCTGCCGGCTCCAAGGCCAAAGGAATCGCGCTCAGGAGAGGTGTCCGCTCTGCAATTACAACCTCAAGCACCCTGCTCCCGGAGACGACCTGTGCCGCACATACCCGAGGGTCCTCTGGTAAGATTGATTTCCTCCTCAGTGACCAAATAATCCACTCTTCCGTTCATGTCTCACTGCTCTTTTGGCTTGCCACCCGGGTCGGTGGGGGCTCGCGCAGGTGAACGTAAACCAGTCTCCGCGGAGCGCCCAGAGCACAGCACTTTCAGTTCAGCAGCCCGCAGACCGGAAGAGGAAGCCGGGAGCGCTGGGAGCGCAGGGCATGCTGGGAGTCGTAGTTCTCCCGGCTTCTCTCGTCCCGTCCGCGCCACGCACTGCGAGCTGAGCGACGAGTCGGTTACCATCCTACCTTACCGTTGGGGGTGGGGATCGTAAAGGTTGGAGACACAATTAATTGATACTGGCGAGGAGAAATTAAACATAAAATCTCCTGACATCTCAGAAAACCGCTACAAACATGGGGGAAAAAATAAGTTCTGTTATTCAGATTAGGAGGGGCGTCGCAGGCAATCCGCTAATGCGACTCCAGAGATCTCACCCTTCTATAGAGCCAGGCAAATACAGTCCATTCCATGCACGTTCTCGTGTAAAAGGACTTAACACAGTTTCCTGTATACATTCTTCGGTATGTCACCCCTGTAGTGGCCACCTGTGTCAGTTAATTGCCACGATCCAAAGGAAAAATAAAACTATGACAAACAGGTACTTAAAGCTTTGACTCATGCCACCCTCACTTCCAAGCCTCCTCAACATGTTGATTGAATGAGTGGATAAAATGATCATAATAAAAAGCGGAATATCGTAAGTGAAAAAAGTAAAGTATACGTGAGAATGGAATATCAAGAGAGGAGAGGAAATAGAAATGGGAAAAGCAAATCATCAATGAAGAAATATGAAACAAATGAATAAACAAAACAGAGAAATGGACTCATAGATAAAGGAAAAAAACTGTTGGTTAACAGAGTGGGAGGGATTGGGGGGTGGGCAAAATAGGTGAAGGGGATAAAGAGGTACAAAATTCCAGTTATAAATTAAGTAAGTCATGGGGATGTAATGAATATAGGGAATATAGCCAATAATATTGTAGGAACAAACCATAGTGAGGTGCATGTGAGCACCGAGTCAAGGGAAAGGGAGACAGGAGTGAGGCCAAGAGAAGGTAGGAAGGGGGCCCCATAGGCCCCCTAGGGATCACCCTCACAGTGGTACCTCCACTTTTCCAGTGACTGTGAAGACCTACTAGGCCCTAACCTTTTGACCCCCACCCCATCCCTGGCCAGGGCTTTGAACACCAGTCCCAAATCGTTCTACCCTCCCTTGCTCCATCTTCATTTGCTCAGGCTTCCACCCTCACCCTTCTCCTCTTCCACACTCTTCTCTGTGATTAGTATTATGTTAGGGTACTGTGTGAGCTGCAGAGAGGCTGGGAGCCAGGAGGCAGGATGGAGATGGGGCAAAGAGAGGAGAAGAAGAGCTTGTTCAAGGATCCTTCTCCTCACGGGATCCCAAACTGTACAACCAGCTCCTCTTCTGCATCCACTTGGATCTGAGAAAGTGCACTGTAGGCATAAACAGCTATCATGGAAACCTGCTGCAAGTCGGAGAAGGGGATGGGCTCACTGGGCAGCACTTGGTGGGGCTGGCTGGTGAGAGATGGCAGCCACGGCAGCTTCTTCCAGTGGGTCAGGCTGAGGCTCAGCACAGCCAAGCGGGTGCTGTACTGCTCCATGCCCTGGGAGTCCGCAGCAAACACGTCAATGATGTTGCTGGCTGTCTTAGCAAGGATGGAGGAGAGCAGGGACTGCTCATCTGTGCGAGTGGGAGGCAGGCTGTGATAGTTGTGTTCAGCTCCTTTGAGGGCTTTGGCAGGGGGGCTGCTAGGATCCAGCAGCAGCTTCCGCTCCTCTTGGTCCTGGTCCAAGTACTCGTTCTCGCTGCTGTAGCAGCACCCCATAGCTGGGGTCCGGTTGGGCGCTCAGGCCAGGGGAGGAAGGCTGGCATCCCTTAGGATCCCTTCAGTCACATGATCTGTGGCTGCATCCAGCAAGCAACCACCCGCCTCCCCACCTAGCCCTTCCCAGAGCCGCGCAGTTGCCCTTGTTCCTCTATGTTTTAAAGTCTATTTTGTGGTAAGTGAAATAAGTCAATCAGAGAAAAATGATTATCATATGATCTCACTGATATGTGGAATTTAAGAAACATAACAGAGGATCATAAGGGAAGAGAAGAAAAAATAAAACAAGATGCAATCAGAGAGGGAGACAAACCGAAAGAGACTCTTAATCATAGAAACAAACTGAGGGTTGCTGGAGGGGAGAGGAGTGGAGGGATGGGGTGACTGGGTGATAGACATTGAGGAGGGCACGTGATGTCATGAGCACTGGGTGTTATATAACACTGACGAATCACTGACCTCTACCTCTGAAACTAATAATACATTATATGTTAATTAATTGAATTTAAATTTAAAAATAAGTAAACAAAGTCTATTTTGTCTGATATGAGTATTGCTACCTCAGCTTTTTTATTTTCACTTTCATTTGCATGGAATATCTTTTTCCATAAGTTTCAGTCTATGTGTGACTTTAAGTCTGAAGTGAGTCTCTTGTAGACAACATATAGATGGGTCTTTTTTTTAAACGTATTCAATCACCTTATGTCTGTCTTTTGATTGGAGCATTAGACCATTTACATTTAAAGTAATTAATTGACAGGCATGTACTTTGTTGCCATTTTGTTGTTTTCTGTAGTTGTCTGCTCCTTTTTCTTACTCTCTTCCCTTGTGATAGATGACTTTAGTGTTACGCTTGGATTCCTTTTTATTTTTTGTATATCTATCATGGGTTCTCAGTTTGTTACCATGAAGTTCATACATAAAATTCTAAGTGTATAACAGTCCATATTAAGCTGATGGTCGCTTAAGTTTGAACACATTCTAAAAGCACGTTTATACTTCCCCCTCCATGTTTTATATATATATATCATACCTTATATCTCTTTATGAATCCCTTTACTCATTTTTTGATATAATTGATTTTACTTTTGTCTTTCAACCTTCATACTAGTTTTTTTTTTTTTAAGATTTTATTTATTAATTTGACAGAGAGAGACACAGTGAGAGAGGGAACACAAGCAGGGGGAGTGGGAGAGAGAGAGAGAGAAGCAGGCTTCCCACTGAGCAGGGAGCCTGATGTGGGACTCGATCCCAGGACACTGGGATCATGACCTGAGCCGAAGGCAGACGCTTAACGACTGAGCCACCCAGGCGCCCCATCAACCTTCATACTAGTTTTATAAGTGATTGATCTACTACCTTTATTATATGTTTGCTTTTACCAATGAAATGTTATTTCATAATTTTCTTACTTCTAGTTATGGTCTTCTCTTTTCCACTTAAAGAAGTCTCTTTAACATTTCTTGTAAGACCAGTTTAGTGGTGATGGACTCATTTAACTTTTGTTTGTCTGGAAAATTCTTTATCTCTTCTTCAATTAATGATTAATTTTTCATTTCAGTTATTGTTTGCTTCAGCTCTGACTGGTTCTTTTTTTATATTTTCTCTTTATTGAAGTTCTCATCGAATTCATTCAGTCTTCTCTCATGTGGTGAGCATCTTTATGAACATCACTTTGAATTCTTTATCAGGTAGATTATTACATTAGTTCTTTTTCTGAAGTTTTGTCTTATTCTTTCATTTTGAGTATATTCCTCTATCTCTTCATTTTGTCTGACCTGTATTTGTTTCTGGGGGTCAGGCGAAACATACCTCTGCCAGTCTTGAGGGAGTGGGTTTGTGTGGGAATATCCACTGTGTAGACTACATGTGCCTTTTGACTTTGACTGGCTGGTTGGAGCTGTGGTGGGCTTGGGCTGGGTGATTCCAGGGCACTCCACACTAGGGCTACCCTGGAGGGGCAGCTGGAGCTGAAGTGGGCATGAGCCAATGGATCCCAGAGTGCTTTGCGCGAGGGCTGCCCTGGTAGGACAGCTGGGGCTGGAACAAGTGTGGCACTCCATGCAGGAGGCACTTTGGGGAATGGCTGAAGCTGAAGCAGGCATGGGCTTGGGGTGTCCTGGGATGTTGTGTGCCTGGGCTGCCTTAGTGAGTCAGCTGAGCTGGAGTGGGCAGAGGCCAGGGGTGTCCTGGTGGGAAGGCTGGAGCTATAGGAGGCATAATTAGGGAGCCACTTTTGTGGAACAGCTGAAGCTGATATGGGCTAATGGCCCAGGGCCCACTGAGGGAGCAGACTAGCTAGAGCGCCCAGTCGCTGCTCCCATCTGCACTATCAAAGTGGAGGGACAATGTAAACAATGGTGCTCACCAGCAGCTCCAACCTCAGAGAGAGTTCCAATACTCCCCAACTGTTTGTTGTACACTCAAGGATTCATAAATGGGTTTCCTTCACTTATAGTCTAATTGCCCTTTAAACCACCGTTTTTGTTTTTTGTTTTTGGTTTTGGTTTTTTTTGCTGTGTTCCGGGTTAGGTGAATCTGTGCACGGGCCACTCAGTGATATCCCACCCCTTACCCTGCCCTGCAGGTGTGGGGTTTTGGTCATCATTGTGTCTCTGTCTCTTCTCTGTGTGGTGTCCCTATTCTTTGTTGTGCAGAGCTGTTTCATCAGCCCTCAGTTCTTTCTCAGGAGGCATGACTCTGTATGTAGGTGTAGATTCTGTGTGTCTGTGGGAAAAGGTGAGTTCAGAGTCTTCCTATACCACCATCTTCAACCCTTCCTACATTACATTTTAGATGTACAAATAGTGTCTTTCTATTCATATCCCCTGTACAGTGACAGTGTTTGTAATAATCAAACATAGTGATTATTCAATAAATACTTGTTGAATGAATAAATAAGTTAATCGTCCTGGAACTGGACCAGAGATCATGTGGCAGGATCAGTTTCTCACAGACCACTATGAACTGTTATCTTTGACTAGACTATAAGATCCCTTCTCAGAATACCTTATTCCTTCTAAACCAGCTCTCCCCTCATGCCTACTCCCTGATGATAGTGCAGACTTTATCATCTTTTGGTTTCTGAAACTTAATTCTAGTGTCAGTCTTAGAGTGCACTCTATCATTTAACTAATGGTGGGGACAAGGTGGATTTGTTTCAGTATATTATTTGATTTAGCCTTCATAGTAACCTTCAGAGTAAGTACAGGTAAGTCTATTTTGTAGATGAGGAAGCTAAGGATCAAAGAAAAATTTAACTTGCTTAAGAGTGCATGGCTAGAAAGAAGCATTATCAGAATTTGAATTTAGGACTTAGGTGTTGATGATCTTTCTAATACACCTCCCTTTCCCAAAGAACCCGGAGACTGATGCAATTAGGATTCCTGGTAGCTTGCTGTAATTATTCAGACTTCATAAGATAAGTATGTAGATAGGTCCCTGATTGACTGACTACATTAAAAAACATTTTCTGAATTTCACATTCATTTTTCATAGGAAATGTGAAATTAACAAATTAGTAGTAATAATAGTAATAGAGTAAAATAGTAGTAATAGTATGGTTCTTGTGATGAGTTGTGCTGTGTCAACTTAATTAAGCTAGAAACTGAGTTTCTCAAACTAAGTTTCACTACATAGCTCTAATTTAGACTTTAACCAAAGAAAAAACATTTGGTTTGGAAGGCAGAAGTGGATTAGTAGATTTTGAAGTACTTTTTGCAGTTGTGTATGATGATGAACAGATGCAGAGGTGCCTGGTGGGTTCTAGCATATCCTTGTTTTCCTCTGTTCCATCTCTAACTCTTCTTCCTAAAACTTGTCCAAGATGATCAAGAGCAGACCCAGGCTTATCCCTAGAAACCTGCGTGTGGACACACAGAGGAGGTAGGAACACAGAGGCAACAACTTCCTTTTACATTCCTACTTCAGAAGCTGGATGTGGGTGGCTTTTCAGATTGGCTCGTTGGCGATCCCTTCTCTGATGCAGCAGGATGCCCTTCTGGACCTTTACTTTCCACTTACTCCACAGTTGTGTAAAGTCTAATTTTTAAAGTGGATCACTTATCCTAAAACACTGAGAGTGATTCTGAATACCTGACTGAGTCCTGAATGATAGAGTTATTGGTAAAGAATAGAGGAATAGAACATAAGGTGGGAATGTGGAATTGATTTTCTGTAGCATTCATTCAAAATGGTTATTGAAATTATCATCAGTGGTCCCCTGAAGTCATATATCTGATGCCATGGAACATTTTAGTCAAAGCATTTAAGGAATGTGGGACTGGTTAGTTGCTTTATGTGTACTAGAGATCTTGGAGAAAGAAAATGATGAGATCAGACTTTTAAATGTTTAGCTGAAGGTCCTGGTACAAATATATGTCTATGTATCTATCTACCTATGTCTATCTAGATATTTTTTTGACAAAAAAGTGGAATTCTACTATACATCATACTTTATGACTTTTTTTTTTTTTGCTTGTTTGTTTGGTTTGGTCCTGATAATAATACAACACAAAGACATTTATTCATGCAAAAAAGTTTTTCTATAAATAACTAAAAATGAAAAAAATAGTAAAAATCATATGAAAAGATATCAGATTCACATATTAAAATAAGGAAATAATCAATTTTTGACCATGACTTTGTCAAAAGTTCAAAAAATTTTCAAGTCATTCCTCATTCAGTAGAACAACAAAAACCTATATCTAAAATCCACTAAGCTAATTAATCAAACCTCTAGTATTGATTAGAGTAAAAATAGCTAAAAGGCTGGTAGTAATCATTTCTGGAGGAGAGGCTTTTGATTCAGTCCTAGGCAGTATTCACTGAAGTTGGTACTTCTGATTAAAGCAACTAAGCATATATTCTATTGTGCTATTGTGAAATAGGTTACAGATAGCATAACAAAGTTTATAGTAGGAATAAAACAGTTTGAGGCAGATATAAAACAGAATTCAGAAGGAATAAAATGAAAAGTAAAAGTTCTTCTTTCCTCAGCTTTATCAGTTGCACTCTTTAAAGGGAACCATGGTTAAATAATTTTTATGCAAGTGTCTAGACGTTCTCAGCACATATAAATATCTTTCAAGGTCTGGTCATGAAAACAGAAATCATGGTAATATTTCAGACTAAGTGGATTTACTTCATACAGGCATACTTTGTTTTATTGCAATTCACCTTTTGCACTTTGCAGATACTGTGCTTTTTACAAGTTGAAAGTTTATGGCAACTGTGCATTGAGCAACTCTATCGGTGCCATTTTTCCAACAGCATTTGCTCATTTCATGTCTCTGTGTCACATTTTGATAAGCTTGCAATATTTAAAACTTTTTCATTATTATTATATTTGTTACTGTTATCTGTAATCAGTGATCTTTGATGTTACTATTGTAATCGTTTTGGGGTACTACAAACTGCACCCATACAAGGCGGCAAAACCAATAGATAAACGTGGGTGTTCTGACTGCTCCACCGACCAGCCATTCCGCCATCTCTTTCCTTCTCCTCAGGCCTCCCCATTCCCTGAGATACAACAATATTGAAATTCGGCTAACTGATAACCCTATAATGGCCTCTAAGTGTTCAAGTGATAGGAAGAGTCACATGTCTCTCACTTTAAAAAAGCTAGAAATGATTAAGCTTAGCAAGGAAGGCACATAGAAAGCTGAGACTGGCCAAAAGCTAGGCCTGTTGTGTCAAACTGTTAGCCAAGTTGTGACTGCAAAGGAAAAGTTCTTGAAGGAAATTAAAAGTGCTACTTCGGTGAACACAGGAATGATAAGAAAGTGAAACAGTCTTATTGCTGATATGGAGAAAGGTTAGTGGTCTGGATAGAGGATCAAACCAGCCACAACATTCCCTTAAGCTAAAGCCTAATCCAGAGCAAAGCCCTAACCCTTTTAATTCTGTGAGGGCTGAGACAGGTGAAGAAAAGTCTGAAGCTAGCAGAGGTTGAGTCATGAGGTTTAAGAAAGGAAGCCGTCTCCATAACATCAAAGTGCAAGGCGAAGCAGCAAGTGCTGATGGAGAAGCTGCAGCAAGTTATCCGGAAGATCCAGCTAAGATCATTCATGAAGGTGGCTGCACTAAACAAGAGGTTTTCAATGTGGATTATTGTTCTGAAGAAAAGATTCAGAGCAGCTGTATTCTCAGTTCAAAAGGGAAAAAACCACTTTATTGATTTTATAAAAATCTAATAGAAACAGAAGAAAAGAGATATCTACACATAGATGAGGGCAATAGTAAGCAGCAAAGGAGAATAAGACAAAGTTACATCAAATCTGGTACTTACAACATCCAACCTCATTAGCTGGGGAAGCCCTGTGGAGACGGCCAGGCTGATTGAGAGGCCTGGGCAGAGCATCCTCCCCTCAGGGAGACTTCCAACTCACCATCCCCATAAAGACCACATTTATAGGGCAAATGACAGGGTCTAAAGTTAAACATTTGTTTGCCTACCTGCAGTTTGGAGTGACCTGCATTATCATGTCTTTACATATTCAAGGAGCCTGGGCTAGGTGTGTTCACCTCCCCTCCTGGATTCCATTCTGGGGGCTAGAGAGGATGCAAGGCAAAATTTATAGTTCTAGGCATCCAGACCAGAAGGGCCAGGTCTGACCTGGAGGCCAGCTAATGTCAACTAACGAAGCTCCCAAGGTCACTTGTGCAGCATAAGTCTCACAACATTCTTTAACATGCCTGCCTACCTGCAGGTAGGGGTTGTCAGTTAGGCAGGACAAATCACAGAAACCTCCATCCATATAATACAATGATACAGCTTTTTATTGGAAGAAGATGCTATCTGGGACCTTCATAGCTAGAGAGGAGAAGTCATCGCCTGGTTTCAAAGCTTCAAAGGCCAGGCTGACTCCCTTGTTAGAGGCTAACACACCAGGTGACTTTAACTTGAAGCCAATGCTCATTGACCATTCTGAAAATCCTAGGGCCCTTAAGAATTAGGCTAAATCTATTCTGCCTGTGCTTTATTATTTTTAAAAGATTTTATTTATTCATTTATTTGTTCATTTTTATTTATTCATTTTATTTATTTATTATTCATTTATTCATTTGAGACAGAAAGAGAAAGAGCGTGAGAAGAGGCAGAGGGAGAGGGAGAAGCAGACTCCTCGCTGAGCAGGGAGCTGGATGCGGATGCAGGGCTTGATCCCAGGGCCCAGGATCATGATCATGATCTGAGTCGAAGGCAGAAGCTTAACCAACTGAGCCACCCAGGTGCCCCCTGCGTGTGCTTTATAAATGAAACAACAAAGCCTGGTTGATGGCACATCTGTTTACAACGTGGTTTACTGAATATTTTAAGCCTACTGTTGAGACCAACTGCTCAAAAAAAGGTTCCTATCAAAATATTACTGCTCAATGATAACGTATCCAAGTGTTCTGATGGAGATGTACAATGAGATTAATGTTGGTTTCATGCCTCCTAACACAACATCCACTCTATAGCCCATGGATTGAGAAGTAATTTCAACTTTCAAGTCTTATTATTTAAGAAATATATTTCAGAAGTCTATAGTTGCCATAGATAGCAATTCCTCTGATGGACCTGGGCAAAATAAATTGAAAAACTTTTGGAAAGAATTCGCCGTTCTAGATGGCATTAAAAACATTTGAAATTCATGGGAAGAGGTCAAAATATCAACATTAACAGGATGTTGGAAGTTGATTCCAGCCCTCATGGATGACTTTGAGGGGTTCGAGACTTCAGTAGAGGAAGTAACTGCAGATGTGGTGGAAACAGCAAGAGAACTGGAATTAGAAGTGGAGCCTGGAGATGGGACTGAATTGCTGTGATCTCGTGATAAGGCAAATGGATGAGGAGCTGCTGCTTATGGATGAGCAAAGAAAGGAGTTTCTTGACTGGGATTTACTCCTGGTGAAGACTGCTGAAATGACAACAAAGGATTTAGACTATTACATAAATTTAGTTGATAAAGCAGAGGCAGGATTTGAGAGGAGAACTCCAATTTTGAAAGAAGTTCTGTGGTATCTACTGTGATTCTACTGTGCTATCAGATGGCATCACATGTTACAGAGAAATTGTTTGGGAAAGGAAGAGTCAACAGATGCAGCAAACTTCATTGTTGTCTTCCCTGTTTGAGGAAAGCATCCTACGACCGCGTTTGGAAAATAAGGACTTTCAAAGAATGCGCTAACCACTCTGCCCCTATGGATTGTTTCCAGCCTGCTGTTCCACTCTATTGAAGATCCGAACCTTGAGCTGCAGCCTCCAATTAGGTTTCCAACTTCCAGCCCAGCCATTCCTGCTCACTGCAGATAGGCCAACCCCCACAACCCAAATTGGTGTGAGCCAGTTCCTTCATCTATCATGTTGCTACTGTTTTTTCTGACTAATGGAGATTTTGTACAATTCAGTAGTTTTTGTATACTGACTCCTTAATTTGTCTAAAGTCTGAGATCAAGGGGAGATTCTTGTCAGCAACCAAGAACCTCTCCCTTTGGTCCTGAATAGGCTTTTCTTCCAATTGCAACCCAAAGTTTTACATGTCTTCCTGTCCCTATAGTTTATTTGTATTTGTGCCACTAAATGTGTAAATGTTGTATAGACAGAATTTACCATTCTGTAGATTCTCTAATTATTTAATGTATTATATATCCTAAGAGCTGTCCATTTTCTTTTTACATTTCAAAAATCTTGACATAAAGCCAGCATATATTTAGGCTCAGTATTAATGGTGAAATTTAAATGTGCACAATAAAACATGAAAACTGTAAGACAAATTCATTGTTGTCTTATTTTAAGAAATTGCCACAGCCACCCAAACCTTCAGGAACCATCAACATCAAGGTAAGACCCTCTGCCAGCAGAAAGACTGCAACTCGCTGAAACCTCAGATGATGGTTAATATTATTTAGCAATGAAGCACTTATTTATTTTTTGCAATAAAGTACTTTTAAGTTAAGGTACGTACATTGTTTCCTTTTAGACATAATGCATTGCACATTTAGACTACACTGTAGTGTAAACAGTTATAACTGTTGTATGCACTGGGAAACCAAAGAATTCATTTGACTCCTTTTATGGCAATATTCACTTTATGGCGGTGGTCTGGAACCAAACCCGCAGTATCTCTGAGGTGTGCCTGTAAAGGGAATTACCCACCCAGGGCTCACAGGTAGCTAATGGCAGTACATCTCAGGTGGGACAGCACTGCTGGCAATGAAGTCCCCAAAACAAGGTGGAGATTGGAGCCAGAGCTGCATTTTGCTGCTAGAGAAATGCTGACAGAGGTTACAAACAGGAAGGAAATCCCTTTTCCCAACTTGCAAACTCTTGCCTATGTTTTGTTTCTTTTCTTTTCTTTTCTCTTCCTTCCCCTCCCCTCCCCCTTCCCTCCCCTCCCCTCCCCCGCTATTCTCTTCTCTTCTCTTCTCTTTTCTTTCCAGAATGTTCTTAACTACTTTTTCATAACAGCTCCAAATTGGAAACAACTCAAATATCCATCAAGAGGAGAATGGGTAAGTGTATACATGTAGTCTATTTTTATGAAAGGATACTACTCAGCAATAAAAAAAATAAAACATTCAATCAGTGCAATAAAATTGATGAATCTCAAGAACACCATATTAGAAAAAATCAGATACAAAATAGTACATAACTTATAATCCCCCTCCTGCCATTGGATTATCTTTGTGTTTGGTCAAGAAACCAGCGGTGTGAAGTGTGGATCTATTTCTGGACTCTACTCTGTTCTTTGATGGGTGTATCAATTCTGAAGCCATTTACACCACACCAACTTTTTTTTTTTTTTTTAAGATTTTACTTATTTATTTGAGAGTGAGAGAGCACAAGTGGCGGGGGGAGTGGCAGAGGCAGAGGGAGAAGCAGACTCCCCGCTGAGCAGGGAGCCTGACACAGGGCTCGATCCCAGGACCCTGGGATCATGACCTGAGCCGAAGGCAGACGCTTAACTGACTGAGTATCCCAGGCGCCCCTACATCTTGATTACTATTGTTCTTATAGATCTTGAAATAAAGTAATGTGATTCTACAGTCTTGTTCTTTCAAAGAGTATTTGGACTTTTGTAGGTTGTTGAACAATGTGTTTTGAACTACTCTAAGCTTTGGTCAGTTTTACAGTGGAAATGATAATCACTATTTTGTGATCAATATGTTATAGAGTGAATATTAGCACTTAGTAGGTACCGATTAAATGCTGCTTTCCACCCATTTTTCTCCTCAGTTTTCCTTTTCTCTCCAAAAACCTAATAGAGTTTCTATGAGAAAAAGAACCATTCATGATGTGAGTTTCAGTGAGTTACATTTCAATCCAAGAAAAGAACCTAACAGAACTAAAATAAGTAGAGGAGGGAAATTTTACTATAAATGCTTCCTATTTTCCCACTTGTTCTTTTTTTTTTTTAAGATTTTATTTATTGGCAACCCCCTCGGGTCCCCACCCTCCTTGGGAGCTTTGTACTATCACTTTGCTATCGCTCAATAAACCTTGTTTTTGTTTTTAAAAAGATTTCATTTATTTATTTGAGAGAGAGAGAATGAGTCGGAGGCAGAGGCAGAGGGAGGGAGAAGCAGACTCCCTGATGAACAGGGAGTCTAATGCATCGCTAAATCCCAGAACCCTGAGATCATGACCCCAGCTGAAGGCAGTCGCTTAGCCGACTGAGCCACCCAGGCTGGTTCTTTAGAACATCTTTAGTACTGGAGGATTCCATGACTCAGATCAACAATTTCTTACATGACTGATTTGGTGGTCAAATCTAAAATGTTGTCAATGTTTCCAAGTTGGCAAAACCTGGCCAGAAGGCAGGTGTCAATGGGAAATGTAGTTTGTAGAGTCCCAGCTCCAGCATTAAGCAGTACTAGAGAAGAGTAGGCCTACTGCTGTGATACAAGTGAATAACTAGCAAAACATACAAACACACAACACACACCCAAACGCTTTCTTTGATGTGCCACATTATAAATGCTAGGTGACCTGGCAAGAGAAGCAAGGGCAAAAATGAACTATTGCGACTTCATCAAGATAAAAAGCTTTTGCACAGCAAAGGAAATGGTCAAGAAAACCAAAAGACAACCGACAGAATGGGAGAAGATACGTATCCAAAATCTATAAAGAACTTATCTAACTCAACACCCAGAAAACAAATAATCCAATCAAGAAATGGGCAGAAGACATGAACAGACATTTCTGCAAAGAAGACATCCAAATGGCCAACAGACACATGAAAAAGTGCTCAACATCACGCGGCATTAGGGAAATCCAAATCAAAAACTCAATGAGATACCACCTCACACCAGTCAGAATGGCTAAAATTAACAAATCAGGAAATGACAGGTGTTGGCGAGGATGCGGAGAAAGGGGAACCCTCCTACACAGTTGGTGGGAATGCAAGCTGGTGCAGCCACTCTGGAAAACAGGATGGAGATTCCTCAAAAAGTTAAAAATAGAGCTACCCTACAACCCAGCAATTGCACTACTGGGTATTTACCCCAAAGATACAAATGTAGTAATCTGAAGGGGTACATGCACCCCAATGTTTATAGCAGCAACGTCCACAATAGCCAAACTATGGAAAGAGCCCAGATGTCCATTGACAGATGAATGGATAAAGAAGATGTGGTTCATATATACAATGGAATATTATGCAGCCATCAAAAATGAAATCTTAATATTTGCAATGATGTGGATGGAACTAGAGGGTATCATGCTAAGTGAAATAAGTCAATCAGAGAAAGATAGTTATGATATGACCTCACTGATATGTGGAATTTGAGAAACAAGGCAGAGGATCATAGGGGAAGAGAGGGAAAAAATGAAATAAGAAGAAACAAGAGAGGAACACAAACCATAAGAGACTCTTAATCTCAGGAAACAAACTGAGGGTTGCTGGAGTGGAGGGAGGTGGAAAGGATGGGGCGGCTGGGTGATGGACATTGGGGAGGGTATGTGTTGTGGTGAGTGCTGGGTGCTGTGTAAGACTGATGAATCATAGACCTGTACCCCTGAAACAAATAATATATTATATGTTAATAATAATAAATAAATAAATAAATAAATAAATAAAAATAAATGCTAGGTGACCCAAATAATACTAGCACACCTCTTTCTCCCGGATTCTTTCTAATGGAGAAAACATAAAATGATCCCCAACTAGGTATATCACAAATTGGTACCAATTTTATTAATTTGAGCAAGTACCCCCAAGCCCCCAACATTAGTGCTTCCCATAAAACTGTATCAGAAAATACAGCTTATATATGAGGCTGAAGATGAGAAATGTAAAATATACACTTGAGTAAGTACCCTGCGGGCTTTCCTGGAGAGGTATGGCTAACACTGTTGCTGCATGAATGGGGACTACAACCTGCCTCTGGGAGGATGGGCAGAGTTGGTCCAAGAACAGCTAGGGAGCCTTGGCTTGCAATGCCTTGGCCTATAAAGTTGGTTCTAAGAGGGTCAAACCCTGACCCATCAGATAAACAGTTACGTTTATTAAGCAGGTATTTGTGGGGTTGAGAGAGTTGGAGTTTCCTGTAGATTGAAAGGCATACATGGTGGGAAGTATAGGAATGTTACTTCCCACACTAGAATTATATGCAACTTGATTTGCTTATTTAGCAGTATATTTAGGCTGTCTACTTTGATCCATATACTATCCAGAGTATATAGTTCACATTATAGATGTTTCATTAGATTTTAGTTTCTACTGGGACATCTGGGTGGCTCAGTCGGTTAAGCGTCTGCCTTTGGCTCAGGTCATCATCCCAGGGTCCTGGAATGGAGCCCAACGTCGGGCTCCTTGCTCCTCAGGGAGCCTGCTTCTCCCTCTGCCTGCCACTTCCCCTGCTTGTGCGCGCGCGCGCTCTCTCTCTCTCTGACAAGTAAATAAATAAAATCTTTAAAAAAAGAAAAAAGGGCAACCCTCCTGGGTCCCCTACCTCCCCAGGAGCTTTGTACTATCACTTTGCTATTGCTCAATAAACCTTGCTTTGCTGCCCATTAAAAAAAAAAAGATTTTAGTTTCTATTAATAGATATTTTGGTTATTTAAAGTTTTATTCCTACAACAAACAATTGTAAGTGAAAATTCAGAGTAGTGTGTCTTAGGAGAGTAAAATTTCTAGAAGGGGATCTTCCAGGTCAAAGGGTAGGGTAGGTATGTACTGATTTGTGGAAAATATTACCAAATTTTATTTCAAAGAGCTTGCACCAATTATCCTTCTGTGAACATTATGTGACAATGCTGTTTTCCATACTGGAATTAACACCACACCTTTACATCCTTGTCAAAATGATAAGTGGAAAATAATATTTTATTTTAATTTGAATTTTTCACTTATGTATGCCGTTGAGATTATTTTCATATATTTATGGCTCTGTTTAATTGTTACCCTTTTTATTTATCTGAAAAGTCTTGCTCTTTGTCCATTTTTCTATTGGAATGTTTTTCTTTTTTCATATAGGAAATATTCGGTCTTACAGAGAAGTTGCAAGAAGACTACACAGAACTTCCATATACCTTTTACCCACTTCTCCAGTTTCTTATAATTTACCCCCCTTCACTTTCTCCTCTCTCTCACTCACTCTTGTGCACTTGCTTTCTTGGTATGTGAAAAAAATACACATACACACACACATGCATGTGCATACACACATATACCTATAGGCACATACATATGTACATGTACACACATATATATTCTCTACATAGATTAATACAAAGAAGATGGGAGGAAAGAAAGGAAAGCAAGGGGGAATGGAGGAAGAAAGACATATAGGGACAGATATATACATGAAAAGGCATTCTGGTACGTGAGTACAGTATAGTTATCAAAATCAGGATTTTTAATATTGATACAATACTATTATCTATTTCACAGACTATGTTTGTCAACTGTTCCCTAAATGCCCTTTACATCTTTTTTTCCCTGTCTAAAGTCCAAGGATCACACACTCCATTCAGTTGCCATGTCTCTTTAATCTCCTTTAACCTGGACCAGTTCCTTAGTCTTTCATTGTCTCTCATGACAAGAATACAGAACAATCATTTTGTAGAAAACCCATCCATTGTAGTTTAGGTACTGCTTTATTTTTAGAAGCAGTACCACAAAAGTGATGTTATGTCCATTTCAGTCCATATTATCAGTAGGCACAAGATGTTGGGTCAGTCCTGTTATTGGTTATGTTAACTTTGAACACTTGGTTATAGTGTTGTCCAGTAGATGGCTCTACTAAAAAGTGACTATATTTCTTTTTATAATTAACAGGAAGTTTATGGAGAATTACTTTAAGACAATATAATTATTCTTTCTTCTATCAGATTTTCACCCAGTTATTTTAGCATTCATTGATTATCCTCCACTGAAACTGTGAAGATTGTCAAATCATGACTTTTTTTACCCATAACTCCATCTACATGTATTATTTGACATTCTACTATAAAAACAGCTTTCCCCTTTCCCTTATTTCATGTATTTATTATCATCAGTATGGACTTTGTGAATTTCTTTATAATTAAATGGCTTATAATCCATTACACTCATTTATTTATTTTAAAACTAAATTGTCTTAGATTTGACCCATGGGAGCACCTTTAAGCTGACATCTGTGTCCTTTCAGTTCATCTCCATCATTCTTTGAGCATTTCATTACCTTTTGGCACAAAATGTTTTAGGCTCCTCTTGTATTTCACCTGCGCCAGTCCTAGAATTACCATTTTCTCCAAGGATCTCTGGTTTCTTTGAGCAGACAGTGGTATTTTTAAAACAAGATCTAGGGACTAAATGTGCTCATTATTACTGGAGTATAATTGCTCCTAGTCCCTCTCAGAAGACCGAATTAAATAATATATTTATCTGTAATGACATTTCTATATCTTTATCTCTTGGGAGACAGTTCTCCGTGGATTGCTTACATTTGTATACATCTTACATGCTGAGGTACTGACAGATATTATTCCAGATGATCTTTTCAAGGATGTTTGTGTAATGGACCAATTTGGAAAACAAAATGTCACTCTTCAGTGCAGAGGACAGGTTTGTTTATTGTCCATTATAATAAAGATAATGTCTTCCTCCAGGGCAGAAATTGGGCACATTTGCGAGCAGCGTATCATAAAAGATGTGGTTTTCCAAAGCTCACAGTTCCTTAGCTATGATGTAAAAGCATTATATGTGCAGTATCCTTGGGACCCCTCTACATTGCCCCCATTAGGCTTTGGAATAAGTTAAATTGACAAGAGCATGAAATTCATGCTCCCTGCTGTGCCATGAGAAATAAAGTCCTTTGTCTCTGAACCAGGCATCTCATCTTCTGCTACCACCCATGAAACTTAGGCCACTCTTAGGCAACTAGCTTGAGCAATGGAAACCTGATTAAGGTGAAAGGGCCCACAGCAGCCACGAAGCTGAATGCAAACAGGCAATGCAAACAGGCTCATTAAGTGACCCACCTTGAAAGAGCCATAGGCTCTAACTGACCAATTACAAGCAGGCAGAGTTCCTAAGATTACCAAAAAAGGGAAAAATCCCCCCCCCCCGCCCCGTTCCCAAGCTCCTCGCTCTGCCCTATAACTGTGGTCCCCCACCGTTGCCTCGTCCCAGTCTCTCCTTTGCTGTCCTGCCTGCTGCTCCTTTATGGTGTATTCAGTAAAGTTCTATCACTTGTTCTGCCTTGGGTAAATTCTTTCACCATCCACCCTGCAGGACCCCACCCAATCGGGACACCCCACATTTGGTGGCCCCCCCATCCAATCAGAGTGCCCCACAAAACTGTGGCAGGCTAACTCATTAGCTTGCGCATAGGGTAAAATCTTAGACCTATCACATTTCTTGACAGTTTTTTTTTTTTTTTTTTTTTTTTTTAAGATTTTATTTATTTATTTGAGAGAGAGAATGAGATAGAGAGAGCATGAGAGGGAGGAGGGTCAGAGGGAGAAGCAGACTCCCTGCCGAGCAGGGAGCCCGATGCGGGACTCGATCCCGGGACTCCAGGATCATGACCTGAGCCGAAGGCAGTCGCTTAACCAACTGAGCCACCCAGGCGCCCCCATTTCTTGACAGTTTTTGGTGACAGAGATGGGATGCTAACAGAAACAAGCTTTTCTGGAACAAAGAGAACAAAGGCCTCCACAGGCCAGATTAGAGGATAAAAGAGGACTCCCCAGGATCCACTACTGAGTGCTCTTGATCAAATGGTGGACAAGAAGGCAGTAAGGGTTCCTCTCTGCCCTACCTTCAATAAATGCTTAGAGGCTGAGCAATGAGTTAGGATTAAAACAGGTCAATCAAATGCTCCTTTGATTGTTGTTCATTCTCCTCCAAAGTGGGATGGGGAAGGGATGTCATTATGACAACAGAGGCAGAAATCCCTGCAGCCCTAGCCAAAATGCAGTACGGCTGTAGCTTCTGAGTCAAGGCATCCCTAAAGCAGAAATAAATGATGTCCACAATGAAGATTTAGAAATTGAATGGGCTCCAAACATTAGAAGCTACTTTGGTTGAGTGTCAAGCAGGGTGGGTCAGGGTTTAGTGCAGGTGCCTCTATCTTCCGTTGTACTTTTGAAAGAGGACTTCAACTGCCTCCATTATTTTGACCTCAGCCTTTCTAGCTGATCAAGTTCTTCTTTCCCGCTTCTCTCTTCACTCAGGCAAAAGACCCTGTGAGCAAAGCATCCCCTGACGGGAACCAAAACTACCCTCTCGAGCAGTAAGGGCTGCCCTGAGCCAGCAAGTCCCCACCCGTGACAATGATGACCTGTCTACCGCCCACCTGCACGCACCCACCGACCTTTGCCCCACATTTTCCTCATACAAACCTGGAAGTATTTGCAGCACTTTGGAGACCGTCTTTGAGACGCCAGTCCGCTGTCTTCCCAGTGTTGGCTTCGCTGACACAAACTTTCTCGTTTCACTATCACTCATCTCTCTGCCTTTGGATTTTGTCAGCAGTGAGTGGCCGAACCTGGTCTGTTTGGAACCCACCCCCACCCCACCCCCGCCCCGGAGCCAGGTGCTCTTGTGCTCCTGCTACACTTCTACTGATTCTTCCCTATTGCCAATGGCCTGGCTGTTGGATCCGCTGCTTAGAATACAACAGACTGGCATATTGATGACACCCCCTTTGGGGTCATGAACACTGGAAACAAATTGTAGGGACTGAACCATCTGGGTCACTCATGTAGATATCCCTGGTAAAGACCTGTTCTCTAATGAGACCAACAGGAATCAAACTGGTGATCAAATTTTGTACTACCTATCATACCATACATGGCAAAACGTCTACCATCATATACCGGGCACAAACTTATGGTTCAGGAATTACAAGCATGTAACACATCCATTTCTACTATACAAGGCAGAAAATAAAAGACTCTGTTTCTTTTTTTTTTAAAGATTTTATTTATTTATTTGAGAGAGAGAGAATGAGAGAGCACATGAGAGGGGGGAGGGTCAGAGGGAGAAGCAGACTCCCTGCCGAGCAGGGAGCCCGATGTGGGACTCGATCCAGGGACTCCAGGATCATGACCCGAGCCGAAGGCAGTCGCTTAACCAACTGAGCCACCCAGGCGCCCAAGACTCTGTTTCTGATGCAGACACTACCACTGCCTGCTAGGCTTGTGATTCCTGCCGGAAGCTTATGTCTGTTTCGAGGTTAGAGAGCCCACGTTGCATGGGTGCTGCAGGCACACAGACCACATGAGAACTTTGATCCTTTCTTGGGACTACCAGTGGTCCCTGGCCACGGTGGACACTTTGTAAAGTTACAGTATTGCTGTTTCAATCTGATCAGCTGACCTCAGCCACACACTTGGGGCCTTTGAAACTAATCTGGATCATGCGTTTCAGCTTCCCAAACCATCTGCAGCCTGACAACGGTACACATTGTAGTGTAAGTGCCTGACATTAAGCTTTTGATTGCTGAGGCACCCGTTTCAAAGATAGCTATCTCAAATAAACATGTTGTTAGCTATGCAAATAGATAAAGAGCCAGGCCACTCCACCCATCAAGTTCACCTTTTAGGAAGCCCTGGGTAATTTAGATAACTGAACCCTTGAATGCTTTTTCCCTTCCTGCACTTGAATTCCCACATTTCTGTTTTAAATTCACCAATAAAGAGTAAACCGGTGACACCCTCAACCCCAGTAAAGATAGAACCCCAGATCCATGCACTCTCCCCCAGTCCTAACCTGGCAGTGTGGTCCCAGGTGTGCAATGTACCCACGTAGGAGTTGTGAATCATAAACCTTGCTTTTTCAAAGTTCCCTAATGCTTGTTGCTGAGATGTGTCTTGCAATCATAATGAGAACAGCCAGGGCCAATCCAGCCACAACATTGGCTCCGGTGGGGGAAATATCTGTGGAGAGTCACTAGAAGTAGCCCCAGTGCAGGTGAGTGCCCCCAGGCATTCCTAGCCAATGGCGTCACTACTGATAGACTGGGCCCTACACAAAACACACATTTTATCCCTAAAACCACTCAACAACGAACTGACAGTAAAGGTATTCAGTGAATCAACATCCACAGACATGGCCTTATTCAAGTGTTGGAAGAACCTCCAAGAACAAAGCTCAAAAAGATTTATGCTTCTACCTCCCTCACCTACTATTGACTCACATACAGTATAAGATGATTTAATCACTCAATGGAGCTATGTCTAGAAAAGAATCATTGCCTCTTTGTTAGAGTAGGCAGTTCATTAGGATTTAACAGAATGCCTGGAGGCCAGCAAAGCGGGGGGAGGGGCGGTCCTGGCCCGCTATTGGGAAAGGGTGGCAGCCCTCCAAAAACAAAGCCACAAGAAGCTGGACCAAACTAGGCAGGCCCAAGACAAGGCCAGAAACCCTGACCAAGTAAGGAAGAAAAGGCACAAAACCCTGCTCCCCCCAAAAAATCCCCTCCCCAAGTAATAAATATTCCAACCCGTAGTTAACAACTGTCAAGAAAAGACTGAAACCCACACCAGGGGGCACGCAGCTCACCCTTGAGTGCACCTGTCTCGCTTCTCCAGAGTGTGCTCCCACTTTCAATAAACTCTTCACTTGCACCGTCCAACTGTTTTGCCTAGTCTATCTTCACATTCTTTCTTGCCACAAGACCAAGAGCCTCCAGGGACATCCTGGGGACTGGTTGGGCGGAGGCCTCAGGGCCTGGGGTCTCCTCAGTCTCTCCAGCAACATCTTGACTACTTCCTTCCAAGGTCATGATAAGGACACAAGGGGTAAGAGGTTGTATAGCACTATTTTAAAAATTCTGGATTCTGCTGTGACCATTCCTAGGTAGGATGCATCCTTCATTCCCCTGGTATACCACCCTGGCAGTACCTCCTCTGGGGGGCAGCCTGACTAGAAGGAGGCTTAGAGAATTCTCATTGAATTTTATAAAAGTGCCCTGGAATCACCAGTACCAGGCCCTTCTAGAGGGAAGGTCTGGGTATGAGTAAGAGATTTTAGAAAGATTTTAGGGGTACCTGGATGGCTCAGATAGTAGAGCATGTGACTTGATATCAGGATCATGAGTTTGAGCCCCATAGGGGGCATGGAGCCTACTTAATTAAAAAAAGAAACATTTTTAAATGGGGGAATTTTTTTATCTACAGGGAGGACAAATACCAACTTTGTGGCAGTAGAAAGAGAACAACAACCCTGGAACTTGAGGAGGGACTATCTCAGACCTGGGGGAAAGAGGGACATTAAAGATTTTTATCTTTCAGAACTTCCACTGGAAACTTCCTCAGGAAGGACATTGTCCTGATGGAGCTCTGCCAAACTCCTGCAGGCATCTAAAATTCAACTAGCTACTAAGTCTGCCATCCTATACCAGACAGCTCTGGCCATGATTTGACTACCTTACCTTACTGAGAAATCTATTGGAAAAAACCAGGAGTGGCCACAATTCCTGCACCATGCAGAACACCTGACAACACCTTCAGATGCCTCCTTCACCCCCACTCTATAGCTATCACTGATTCTTGGAGGTAGGCAAATACCACCTGACAAACAGGAGATTTAGAAATTGAATGGGCTAGTAGGGTAGACAGACAGGACAAATCAGAGAATGGTCTTTAGTCCCTGCAAACACAAGGATCATATTAAATTATTTGACCTGAATGGAGAACCATACGGCTTATCAGCTATTAGAAAATCATACTGGAGGTACTCTCAAACTATGCTCTCTGATTGACTTAAGTGCCATGTGAAAGGACCTCAAAATGGTAACCAACATTTTTGGGGCACTTTGTGTATACCAGGCATAACTGGCCTCTCACCTGAACACGTTCATCTTAGGGATGGTCATAAGGGGTCTCCAAGTGTTTAAAGAAACATGACCAGTAGTAGGCCATGTAGCCCTCAAATGACGGCTGAGCTTTCTCAAAATGAGGATACTCTCCTTCATTTGGCGAGAGATTGCCAGAGAGATAATTGACTCATTTCTGCACATCTTCAAGCCAGCTTCCACACAATGCTGAGAAATTTGTCCTGACTTTTAGCTTAAGTGAGCAATGACACCGCCAAAGCACTGGAAGACAAGAAAATCCACCAGCCAGATATGTTTCCTGGGACTACCCAGAGGGCATCTCTTCACTGAATCGATAAGGAACGGCTGGGGAAAGGCACAGTGGCATCCCTGAGCAGCTCAGTAGTGGCTACCTTCTGGCAGGCTGGGCTGATGCTGCCACAGACCTGGACTCCGGTTCTCACTGGACATGACAGGATTCCAGAACGGCAGGGCCACAAGGCAGCATTGAGCCATCAAAGACAAAACATTTGTAATTAATGTAACATTGATCAAATTGGAACGTCCACCAGGAAACTTTCAGCCAAAGGGGTCTATGATGATGTCTACTAGAACATGATATTGCTACGAGAGCAATAGATGGGAATCCATGAGGGCAAGCACCATCTGTGCAAGCAAAAAGCTCTCAAGAACGATGTTAGCAGCCGCAAGGGAAAACCCTGACCCCCTCACCCAGTTGCCAGACCTGGGCCAGTTCTCAGACCCAGACCCATTGATCAAAGTGGAAGTAGGATCACCTCCAGCAGAGACTCTGAAGGCAACCGTGCACATACGTATTCATAGAACCCATTCCCTCATTCCTTCCTCAAGTGATAGTCAGCTCCTGGAGCATGGGAAATACTCAGCTCTTACCCTCAGTTCTCAGATACAGGGTCTGAGCTGCCATTGATCACGAGGCGGAAAAATGTGATGGTGATGGTCCATTAGCGTGGGGGCAGACGGAGGCAAGGTAACAAACCAATTGCTGGCACAGGTCCTTCTCACGACCTACACCATGCGTGTTGTCCTCGTCCCAGCTCTTCGCTGAAAAAGCAGCAGATCTATTAGCAGCTGGCTGAATGGTTCCCTGACAGAGGGAGGCGGGCTCACCATAGCAGCAAAGGCCAAGTGAAAGCCCCTCCAACTGCCTCCTCCACCAACACAGGAGCAACATGCAACCAAGGCAGGAGCAGAGATCATGTTTACCTGAAGGACTAGAGAATGGTGGGCCATGTTTCTTCCCATTGGAGAAGGACTTGAGAATGGTGGGCCACATTTCTTCCCATTGGAGATCTTTGTGTGGCCCCTGAAAAAACCTTCCAGGTTATGGCAGTTGCTTGTTCTGTGACCTCGTCAGGTCACCCACCCTTCAGGGGAGTAGTCCACTACAGGCAGCACGGCTGATCAACAGCCTCCAGTTGTCTTCCCTTGATGGCTGTGGGAAATTTGCCCCAGGCCATGGTTCTCTTGGGAAGCTCCAGCCAACATTTGAGCATGGCGGCATGGAACAGGGTCACTGCTGCCCAGAGTAGGAGGCTGTAAAGGGTCCCTCTGCCTCAGGGGCTCCCCACTGGCCTGGATGAATGGGATTCACACCTACTCTGATGCCTGAGGCTCTTCCAATGCCATCCTACCTCTCCTCTCTCCTTGAGCAGGAGAGGTATTGCAGCCCAAGGTCTCTCTTGATCTCCTCATACTCCTCCCCCCGCTTTATCTTTAGAGATGTTTCCTTCCATGAACCTCCTGAAGGTCTCATCCTGTCTTGACATCTTCTTCTCTGGAGACAGTGGTGCTGACAGTAATCTGACAAAGGAGCAAGATGGGCTTGGGGCCATGCTCAGTCAACACTCAGCTGGCAAGGAGGACTCTCTCCCTGGAGGAATGTGAAGAAAAGATAATCCCTAGCACAAGGTGGTCCGTAGCCCAACGCTGAGGAATTGACCAGCGGTGACCCAGGGAAAGTCCCGAGGGAGGGCAATACTCTCTTGTGTGCAACGAGTTAGGCATTTGAACAATATGGAAGCTGCAACATCTCCAAGGATGGCAGAGATGGTGGGTTGTGACTAAGTCACCTTGATGCCCCATCGCCCTGTCCAAGGTAATGAGAACAAGGGGCAACTGCCCTGGTTTCCTAAACATTAAAGGCCATCTGTGAATGCCAGAAGGCTTTTTTGGTTGCTTACCGGAGAGCCCTTAACTCTTGGCCTGGGAGAGCAATCGTAGCTGAGGAGCCATCTCAGGGTCAGATAGGGCCCAAGAGCGGCAGGGACTTGCACATGGTCATCCAGAGCAAGAGTGTTATGATGGGGAAACCAGGTGCTTTATACACGAGGCGGTGACATCCGGGTGGATACCCGTGAAAATACTGGCTCCGCAGAACCATACAAATGCTCGGAGCTTGCCCCACCCCCACAAAGAACTGTCCCCGCTTCTCTTCCTGGCTGCCCTCCCTCACATGGGGGCTCCTGTACCATCCCCAGCATAACCTGGCTGGACGAGACCCACTCTGAGAGGAATGGGATCACACCCAAGTAGCTGCAAGAGTCACCCTGGCAAGGACTCTGTCCCAGGGAATGGGGCCCACCCACTTCTAGGGGGACTCTTAGAAGTGGAGAGAAGCAATAGCCCTTCCTGGACAAAGTAGAAATGCTTGATTTTCCATGCCAGTTGGCAGAACAAGGCTGAGAGAAGTAGGCATGCTACACTGCATATGTTATCAGAGGTCAGAGATGCACTGAAGACCCAGAGAACAGCTCGGTGGGTGCTAGAGGCAGGGGCGGAAGAGGGGCGAGCAAAATGGGAGAAGGGGGTCAAAAGGCACAAATGTTCTACTCGTGTAATCAATAAGCCCTGGGGAGGTAGTGTACAGTATGGTGACTATAGTTAATCATACTGTATCCTCTATTGGAAAGTTGCTAAGAGAGTAGACCTTAAAAGTTTTCATGGCAAGAAACAACTCTTTTGTAACTATGTATGGTGACAGATGCTAACTAGACTTCCTGCTGTGACCATTTTGCAATCTGTACCAATATCGAACAGTTACACTGTACACTTGAAACTGATATAATGCTACGTGTCCACTGTACCTTAGTGAGAGGAACCAAGCTGTGCTGGTGCAAGGAGAAGCATCAGCTCTCAGGAGTTCAGCTGTATCTCTCCTCTACAGGCCAGTCTGGCAAGAGGACAGATTGACACAGAGCGGTGTTTGTTAGCAGCTAGGGCGATAGTGAGGTCTCCTGAGGTAACAGAGGCCAGGTGGCTGCACTTCACAGCCTGCAGCCAGGGACCCACAATGACCATAACATTGGTCAAGGTTGGAGAGGCAGCTAAGGGGATTCACCTGTAGGGACCTTTAAGGCGGTAGTAAGCACAGTCTCTCTAGTGGCAAACAGATGAGTAGTAGCCAAACAGAGTGCTGCTTAACATCTACAATGGGGGGAAGGCAAAACTGGCGGAGCGGGAGGCTGAGAATTGTTGCACCCATAAAAACTCACGATCCCTGTGCGGTTCCTGGAACAAAGATGATTTGCAGAGTCAGAAGCTGTTGACTGAACGGATTGCTGGTTCCTACGGGGGGAGGACCTATGCACATCATGACACATGGATAACGGAATGATTCTCCCAGTCCTTCCCCCACGAACCCTAGAGCCATTTTCCTGAGAGTCTGTATGCTAGGGATCGAGAAATACCTGGGACTCTTGGACACAGTCTCTGCGTTCACATTGATAGTCGGAGCTCCAAAGCATCCTCATGGACACTGTTAGAGTGGGAGCTTATGGACATCAGGCAACAAGTGGAGTCTTGGCTGATACACAGCCTACAGTGGGGTCAGTGGTCTGCAGTCCAGACCAGTGGTCACTTCCCCAAGTCTCCAGGTATATAACTGGGGTTGGTATCTTTGGCAGATAGAATTACATCTCCACAGGGGGCTTGGCATGTGGACCAACAGCTATCTCATCCTCACACTGTGGGCAGAAGACTCCTCCTTGTTGTTGTTATTTTTAAAAGGAGATTTCTTGAGATATAATTGGTACAGAATAGTATTTGCCAAATGTATGCAGTCATGAAGCCACTTACCCCAGTCAAGACACAGAACATTTCCTTTACCTCAAAACCTTCCCTGTGCCCCTTTGCAGTCAGTGCCCTCCCTCCAGCCCCTGGCAACCACCAATCTGTTCTCTGTCCCCATCATTTTACCTTTTCCCAAATGTCACATTAAACAGAGTCAGACAGTCTTGCAGTCTATTGGGTCTGACTTCTTTCACTCAGCATAATTTTGAGATCCACCCATGTTGTTGCATGAGTAATTGGTTCCTCTTTATTGCTGAGTAGCAGTCCAGTGTGTGGCTAGACCACTGTTTGTTGACTCATTCACCACTGATGGACATTTGGGTTGTTTCCAGTTTGGGGCTATTATGAATCAAGCTGCTGCGAGCATCTGCATACAGGTCTTTGTATGGACCTATGTTCTCCATGCACTTGGAGAAACATTTAGAAGTGGGATTGCTGAGTGTATAGTCCAGTGTATGTTTACCTTGATAAGAAACAGCCAAACTACTACAGAACACTTATGAAAGAAATTGAGGAAGACATAAAAAGATGGAAAAACGTTCCATGCTCATGGATTGGAAGAATAAACATTGTAAAAGTGTCGGGAGGAGGAGCAAGATGGCAGAGGAGTAGGAGACCTAAATTTCGTCTGGTCCCAGGAATTCAGCTGGACAGGGATCAAACCATTCTGAACACCTACGAACTCAATAGGAGATCGAGGAAAAGAATAGCAGTAACTCTCTGAACAGAAAAGCGACCACTTTCTGGAAGGTAGGACGTGCGGAGAAGTGAATCCAAGGCGATATTCGGAGGATAGACGGCGGGGGAGGGGGTCTCCGTCAGCCGCATCCGGCAAGTGATAGAGCCGTGGAGGAAACAGGCCCATTTTCAGACCACAATGCTTTGAAACTAGAACTCAATCACAAGTGGAAAGTCAGAAAGAACTCAAATACATGGAGGCTAAAGAGCATCCTACTAAAGAATGAATGGGTCAACCAGGAAATTGAAGAATTTAAAAAATTCATGGAAACAAATGAAAATGAAAACACAACTGTTCAAAATCTTTGGGATGCAGCAAAGGTAGTCCTAAGAGGAAAGTATATAGCAATACAATCCTTTCTCAAGAAACAAGAAAAGTCTCAAATACACAACCTAACCCTACACCTAAAGGAGCTGGAGAAAGAACAGCAAATGAAGCCTAAATCCAGCAGGAGAACAGAAATAATATCAGAGCAGAAATCAATGAAATAGAAACCAAAAGAACAGTAGAACAGATCAACAAAACTAGGAGCTGGTTCTTTGAAAGAATTAACAAGATTGATAAGCCCCTGGCCAGACTTATCAAATAGAAAAGAGAAATGACCCAAAATAAATAAAATCATGAATGAAAGAGGAGAGATCACAACCAACACCAAAGAAATACAAGATATAAGAACAGACTTATAACCACTAAGGAAATTGAAGCAGTCATCAAAAATCTCCCAACAAACAAAAGCCCAGGGCCAGATGGCTTCCCAGGGGAATTCTACCAAACATTTAAAGAAGAATTAATACCTATTCTTCTGAAACTCTTCCAAAAAATAGAAATGGAAGGAAAACTGCCAAACTCATTTTATGAGGCCACCATTACCTTGATCCCCAAACCAGACAAAGACCCCATCAAAAAGGAGAACTACAGACCAATATCCTTGATGAACATGGATGCAAAAATTCTCACCAAAATACTAGCCAATAGGATCCAACAGTACATTAAAAGGATTATTCAGCACAACCAAGTGGGATTTATCCCTGGGCTGCAAGGTTGGTTCAACATCCACAAATCAATCCATGTGATACAATACAGTAATAAAAGAAAGAACAAGAACCATATGATCCTCTCAATAGATGCAGAAAAAGCACTTGACAAAGTACAACATCCTTTCTTGATCAAAACTCTTCAGAGTATAGGGATAGAGGGTACATACCTCAATATCATAAAAGCCATCAATATCATTCTCAATGGGGAAAAACTGAGAGCTTTTCCCCAAAGGTCAGGAACAGGGCAGGGATGTCCACTATCACCACTGCTATTCAACATACTATTAGAAGTCCTAGCCACAGCAATCAGACAACAAAAAGAAATAAAAGGCATCCAAATAGGCAAAGAAGAAGTCAAACTCTCACTGTTTGCAGATGATATGATACTTTATATGGAAAACCCAAAAGACTCCACCCCAAAACTGCTAGAACTCATACAGCAATTCAGTAAAGTGGCAGGATACAAAATCAATGCACAGAAATCAGTGGCATTCCTATACACCAACAAGACAGAAGAAAGAGAAATTAAGGAGTTGATCCCATTTGCAATTGCACCCAAAACCATAAGATACCTAGGAATAAATCTAACCAAAGAGGCAAAGAATCTGTACTCAGAAAACTATAAAATACTCATGAAAGAAATTGAGGAAGACACAAAGAAATGGACAAACATTCCATGCTCATGGATTAGAAGAACAAATATTGTGAAGATGTCAATGCTACCTAGAGCAATCTACACATTCAATGCAATCCCTATCAAAATACCATCCACTTTTTTCAAAGAAATGGAACAAATAATCCTAAAATTTGTATGGAACCAGAAAAGACCCCGCATAGCCAGAGGAATGTTGAAAAAGAAAAGCAAAGCTGGTGGCATCACAATTACAGACTTCAAGCTCTATTACAAAGCTGTAATTGTCAAGACAGTATGGTACTGGCACAAAAACAGACACATTGATCAATGGAACAGAATAGAGAGCCCAGAAATGGACCCTCAACTCTATGGTCTACTCATCTTCGACAAAGCAGAAAAGAATGTCCAGTGGAAAAAAGACAGTCTCTTCAACAAATGGTTTTGGGAAAATTGGACATCCACATGCAGAAGAATGAAACTGGACCATTTCCTTACACCACACACAAAAATAGACTCAAAATGGTTGAAAGACCTAAATGTCAGACAGGAGTCCATCAAAATCCTAAAGGAGAACACAGGCAGCAACCTCTTCGACCTCAGCTGCAGCAACTTCTTCCTAGAAACATCGCCAAAGGCAAGGGAAGCAACGGCAAAAATGAACTATTGGGATTTCATCAAGATAAAAAGCTTTTGCACAGCAAAAGAAATAGTCAACAAAACCAAAAGACAACCAACAGAATGGGAGAAGATATTTGCAAATGATATATCAGATAAAGGGCTAGTATCCAAAATCTATAAAGAACTTAAACTCAACACCCAAAGAACAAATGATCCAATCAAGAAATGGGCAGAAGACATGAACAGATATTTTTCCAAAGAAGACATACGAATGGCCAGCAGACACATGAAAAAGTGCTCAACATCACGTGGCATCAGGGAAATCCAAATCAAAACCTCTATGAGATATCACCTCACACCAGTCAGAATGGCTAAAATTAACAAGTCAGGAAATGACAGATGTTGGTGGGGATGCAGAGAAAGGGGAACCCTCCTACACAGTTGGTGGGAATGCAAGCTGGTGCAGCCACTCTGGAAAACAGTATGGAGGTTCCTCAAAAAGTTGGAAAATAGAGCTACCCTATGACCCAGCAATTGCACTACTGGGTATTTACCCCAAAAATACAAATGTAGGGATCCGAAGGGGTACGTGCACCCTGATGTTTATAGCAGCAATGTCCACAATAGCCAAACTATGGAAAGAGCCAAGATGTCCATCAACAGTTGAATGGATAAAGATGTGGTATATATCTACAATGGAATATTATGCAGCCATCAAAAGGAATGAAATCTTGCCATTTGCAATGACGTGGATGGAACTGGATGGTATTATGCTGAGCGAAAAAAGTCAATCAGAGAAAGACATGTATCATATGACCTCATTGATAGGAGGAATTCTTAATCTCAGGAAACAAACTGAGGGTTGCTGGAGTGGTGGGGGTGGGAGGGATGGGGTGCCTGGGTGATAGACAGTGGGGAGGGTATGTGCTATGGTGAGCGCTGTGAACTGTGTGAGACTGTTGAATCACAGACCTGTACCTCTGAAACAAATAATACATTATATGGTAACAAAAAAAGAAAGAAAAAAAGAAAATAGCAGGAAGGGAAAAATGAAGGGTGGGAAATCGGAGGGGGAGACGAACCATGAGAGACGATGGACTCTGAGAAACAAACTGAGGGTTCTAGAGGGGAGGAGGGCAGGGGGATGGGTTAGCCTGGTGATGGGTATTAAAGAGGGCACATACTGAATTGAGCACTGGGTCTTATACGCAAACAATGAATCACGGAACACTACATCAAAACTAACGATGTAATGTACGGTGATTAACATAACATAATAAAATAAAAAAAAATGTCTATGCTGCCTAGAGCAATTTACACTTTCAATGCCATCCTTATCAACATACCACTGGCATGTTTCACAGAGCTGGAACAAACAATCGTAAAATTTGTATGGAACCAGAAAAGATCCTGGATGGCCAAGGGAATGTTGAAAAAGAAGAACAAAGCTGGGGGCATCATGTTGCCTGACTTCATGCTACATTACAAAGCTGTGATCACCAAAACAGCATGATACTGACACAAACACAGAAACACAGATCAATGGAACAGAATAGAGACTCCAAAAATGGACCCTCAACTCTGCGGTCAACTAATCTTAGACAAAGCAGGAAAAGAATATCCAATGGAAAAAAGACAGTCTCTCCAATAAATGGTGCTGGGAAAATTGAACAGATACATGCAGAATGAACCTGGACCATTCTCTTACACTATACACAAAGATAAACTCTAAATGGATGAAAGACCTCAATGGGAGACAGGAATCCATCAAAATCCCAGAGGGGATCATAGGCAGTAACCTCTTCGACATTGGCCACAGCAAATTCTTTCAAGAAATGTCTCCAGGGGCGCCTGGGTGGCTCAGTTGGTTAAGCGACTGCCTTCGGCTCAGGCCATGATCCTGGAGTCCTGGGATCGAGTCCCGCATCGGGCTCCCTGCTCAGCAGGGAGTCTGCTTCTCCCTCTGACCCTCCCCCCCTCACGTGCTCGCCCTCTCTCATTCTCACGCTCTCAAATAAATAAATAAATAAAATCTTTAAAAAAAAAAAAAAGACACGTCTCCAAAGGCAAGGGAAACAAAAGTAGAATGAACTTCCCCACCCCTTTGGCGCTATTCTCACCTGGACTGCTTATCTTCCAAAAGAAATTGGATCTGAGGCCTGAGGCATGTACATAGCAGAAATGTACCACATGTCCCTTATGAAACCCTCTTCTCCTTCTCTTGCACGATCTCAGAAGCGACCATTTCCTGTTACCTTTTGTGTAAATTTTTTCTCTGTACATGTATCAGAGAGTCAGGTCCACCCTGTACTTTACAGACAGGCTGTGCTCAGGCAATTCCTAAGATTTTAAATGTGAGTTACTATGACTTCAATAACCAGACGCCTTAAGCAGTGATAGATCAGTCAGTGATCAACGGTTCCTCCTGTGATGGTTTTATTTCTAATAAAGACACCACGCCAAACTCATTACACTGCAATACCTCAGGTTGAGCATAGCCCAAGAGTAATAATGAGAGTAATGGCATGTACTAAGTGCCTTACTTTTTCCAGGCCCTTCTTGGGTGCTTTCTTTTGATCATTACAAACTCCTGGCCAAGTGCATTTCATCTTCCAATGTTACATGGACCTTGAAACTGTCACGGCCTAAGACTTTGTCCAAGAGTGCATCCTTGGCAGGTGGCAGATCTGTTGGCACCCCTGTGCCTTGACAGAAAAGTTCTTACCGTCCTACCGTATCTTCCAACTATCACTTTGAATGCTATTTGTTTAGCAGGACCAATAAAATGAACAAAGAACAGAAATCTAGTATATAACCAATTGGGAAATGGTCCAATAACTGGTTAAAACAAGTGCATCCTGGGGCACCTGGGTGGCTCAGTTGTTGGACGTCTGCCTTCGGCTAGGCGTGATCCCAGGGTCCTGGGATCGAGCCCCGCATCGGACTTCCTGCTTCGTGGGAAGCCTGCTTCTCCATCTCCCACTCCCCCTGCTTGAGCTCCCTCTCTCACTGTGTCTCTCTCTGTCAAATAAATAAAAATCTTAAAAAAAAAAATAAAATAAAACAAGTGCATCCCAGTGCAAACAAGGTTTCCTCCACGGGCATCTGTAAAACACTGGAATCCACATCTTAATGTATTTAAGAGTCTCTACTATCATCTGTAGGAATAGGAAGAATATGACTAGAGAGGACATGTAACATAAATTTAACCCCACAGACCTCGTGTTAAATTGTCAAGTCATTTTATTTTAAGATGACAACCTCAGAGTAGCTATAGGATTATGTAATCATCAGAGTGATTCTCGTCTTTTCTCCTAGTACATGCCAATATGATTTTCTCCATCTGGTGCACTCCAGTCAGTATTTTACTTGAGTGTAGGTAATTGCTATTTTTTAGCCACTTCTGTCTTCTCTTCTAAATGATGAAAGGCACCAATGATGCCTGAAATCAGTAAAGCAATTAAGCGAAAAATCAGTAGAAGCAATGCCTGGTTTATATTAAGAATTATTTTGGCTCGAAGACCATATTCTCTGTCAGGTGGAGGACCACTATCTATACTACCACCGGGTCCCCTCTCTTCACAAGATGGGGGTTTCCAACCTCTCATACAGTGACAATGTTTCTTGTTGTTACACACCCCTCTGAAATTGCATGTCTTGACATCACAGTCAAACCCCATGTCTTGAAAAAAAGTACAATTCTGTTGAAAACAGTATTTTCCTGGGCCACATGTTGCCCCATCCACGACAAGTCCCATTTCTGGCAGATCTGTCCCATGGTGTGCATCATATCCAAAGCATAACTCTTCCTTAATATCACGTACTATTATATGACGAAACGTAGTGTGGTCACCTCCACCAGGAATTTCTTGGACATTACGACAATGCAGCATTCCACAAAGAACATCATCTTCTTCACATTTCACAGGTTTTCCTCCTCCTCGTATCACCTTCACCCCACAGTTCCCAAATCGGTCACCTATTACATTCAATTTTTCATAGCATACTGGTGCAGCATCTTTTATTTGGTAGCCAAAGAGGGATTGGCATTGCATATCACGATCACTGCAGTTTCCTCTCACGCAGACAGCCAATGCTGAACATGGGGTTCCATCCTGGGTGTAAACGTCATTAGGACAATTATGAGATTTACCATCACAGTATTCTGGGAGGTCACAAATACCAAGCATATCTCTGCAAAGCAATCCAGGTTGAGCATATTTGCATTTAACACAGCAGGGTCCTCCATTGCAATCACTGCCAAGGGAGAGGATACAATTGGTCTTGCAACACTTATTCCAAGAACACTGTTTTAAGGAGCCACAGTCACATTCTTCCCTCTGATCTACGACCAGGTCACCACAACGAGCAGCTACATAAGGAAAATTGGTGTACGGTGTATTTGGCAAGCTCAAACAAGGATCCCATATAGTGAGCTTGTGATGTATTCTTTCATAAGTACAATTGCTCATCATATCCAATAAGTCAGGCTCAGGAGCCATGATGCAGTGCTCTCTTCGAAAGCAAAAACAACCGGGTTTATCATGATTAACGCCCAAATTATGACCTAGGGTATGTGCTGCAACAGCTGCAGCCCAAAATATGTGGTATCTTGCCATATATAGATACGCCACACCCCAGTTGGGGTTGCACACTCCATTGTATTGGCCATAATATGAGGCCCCAGCGATTTTATCTCCTGTAAGAAGCAGTGAAGTGTCATGAGTAATTTGATTATACCAACCCCAGTATTTCCACAAACCAAAATTAGTCATGATATATTCAATGTCTGGGTATTCATATAAATCCATCTTATCTGATCCATTCCATATGCACAAAACACGTATGTAGACATCTAGGAGAGCTGGTTTGTAGATGGTATGTAATATGTTGTTCAAAATCACTACATTCTCGATTATACGTGTGAGATTAGTGTTCAATGCAAATAATGAGTTAGCAGCTGTGTAGTGGATTTTAAAGTATTTCTTATGTGGCCACCACAAATACACGGGAGCTGCTCTAGGAGTTCCAGCAAGGATTGCCTCTTCGTATTCTTGATTTGTATCTTGCTCTTCAATCTTACACCTTTCAGCCTCTGACGATCTTCTTTCTGACACAAGCAGAGAAACCACATGCTCAAATTTGGAAGAAGCCTCCAGCGGTTTTATTTCATAAGTGAAGTCATCCAACTGCAGCATGCCACGCAGACCCCCATAGCAGGTGTCCAGTGTTCCCATGGAGCCGGGAACCCCTTCCAGGTAGCCGTAGTAGTAGCAGTCTCGAGGGACAAAGGGGTAGTCCTCCTCCATGGCACCCTGATCGTTATCGGTGATAACAGGAAAATGTCTGGGCAGCAGGTTCTTCTTGATTCTCATGTGAATCACATGTCTTTGGCCACTGAAGTGAATCTTATAGGAGAGCTGGTCTCGTCTCTCAGTTCCACCCACCCTGTGGGACACCTTCCTGGGGATCACAACTTCAGAGGAAGTGAAGCGCCATCCTGGGAGGGCATGGGAGCAGCAAACTGGGGACAGCAGTAGCCAGAGCAGAGGCAGCCTGAGATCACCTGTCAAGTGGGCCCGGGCCCAGGCAAGTCCCATGAGTGAAGGAGCCTGTGATGCCAGAAGATGCAGTCGGGTGGGAGGTAGGCAAGATGACCCCCCAAATGGCAACTTTTCTAGCAGGCAGTCCTGAGGAGAGCAAAGAGGGACTGGGGGCACGGCCTCCCCAGAGAGGGGGTGGGGAGCTATTATGTAATAATGGTGTGCTTATCAGGGGAGCTGTGCTCAGTGAGCTGGGTGTCCTTGCCCAAGGGACCTAGAGAAGAGAAAAAAATGGGAGGGATTGGGAACAGTAGTGTGTATACCTGGGCTTTAAGTCCCATGGTCTCTTGGAGAAGTCGCAGGGGAAGAATAAGTGCATTTGGTGGCATTTTCAGTGAGGGAAGGACTTTTCTTTCTCAAACTTAAATGGCATAAAGGATCCACAGGTAATTAAAATAGAGGATGGAGAAGAAACGGAAGCTTCTTCAAAGAGTTCTAAGGAAAGAATTAGATTCTCTCATAATTTACAACAATTGAGTGCACTTGGGATGATTGGTGGGAAGAAAGTAAATAGAGGTCATGAGTAGAACAATTAGTGTCTGTAACAATCGTTTCTTTCTTTTTTTTTAGCCAAACTATGGAAAGAGCCAAGATGTCCATCAACAGATGAATGGATAAAGAAAATGTGGTATATATATACAATGTAACAATCATTTCTTATAAAGTTAAACTTGTATCTACCCTACATCCCAGCATTCCTGGACCTAGGAAATTACCCACAAAGACTAGTATATGAATGTCCAGAGCAACGGGACTCATGAATTTATTCCACAAACTGGGAATAAACAACCAGCACTTAACAGATAAATGAATAAACAAACTGGCGTATTCATCCAGCGGAATAATCCCTCTTAAATCAGAACTAACTTTTGATCCATGTAAGAACGTGGATTTATCTTACAGGTATGGTGATGACAGAAAGAATCATACCAAAGGAAGTTAATATAAGATTTAATTTGAATCAATCTGGAATAACCTAGAATAGGCTTAATTTATGAGATTATAATTTTTTAAGATTTTTTATTTATTTTTTGAGAGACAGAGAGAGCAGAGCATGCGGGAGAGAATACGAGTGGGGAAGAGGGGCAGAGGGAGAGGACGAAGAAGACTCTGCTGAGCAGAAGCCAGACTCGGGGCTTGATCCCAGTACCCTGGGATCATGACCTGAGCCGAAGACAGATGCTTAATAGACTCAGTCACCCAGGCGCCCCTGAGACTAGAACTTAAATCAGTAGTTTCCTGCTGTGGCAATGGAGGAATCGAGGGAAATTTCCCCAGTGACAGGAAACTTGTGTATCTTGATGGGGGTGTGCTGCGAATTGAATGTTTGTGTCCCTGCAAAATGCATGGATTGAAATCCTAAACCCCAGCATGATGGTAGTAGGAGGTGGGGCCAGTGGAAGGTGATTAGGTCATGAGGATGGAGCCCTCAGGAATGGGATTTCAGCCCTCAGCAACAGCTCTTTCCTGTTTTTGTAAAAGAGGCCCCAGAGAGATCTCTCACCTCTTCTACACATGGCTTTACAGCAAGAGGAACCATCTATGAAGCAAGAAGTGCCCTCACAAGACAATGAACCTGCTGGTGACTTGATTTTGGACTTCCTACCTCCACAACTGTGAGAAAGAAGCCACCCAGTCTTTAGTATTTTGTTATAGTGGCCAAGCTAAAATGGTGGTGTTTATGAAACAAAACTCATCAAGGTCCACCTTAAAATCTACTTATTTTATTGTATGCTAAGTATACCTCAAAAAAGTTAATATTTTATATTGAGGAATAATTGACATAAAATATCACATTAGTTTCAGGTGTGCAGCACAATGACTTGACAATTATATACATTGCAAAACTGTCACCACAATAAGCCTAGTTACCATCTGTCACTTTCCAAAGTTAATTCAATATTATTGACTATATTGCTCGTGCTGCACATTACATCCCCATGATTTACTTTATAATGGATGCTTGTACTTCTTAATCCTCTTCACCCATTTTGCCTTGCCCCCCAAATCCCTGCCCTTTTGCAACAACTAATCTGTTTTCTGTATCTAGGAGTCTGGATTTTGTTTTCTTTTGTTTGTTTGTTTCTTGAGATTCCACATGTAAGTGTAATCATGCAGAATTTGTCTCTGTCTGACTTACTTCACTTAGCCTCAATGTCTATCCATGCTGTTGCAAAATATCATTGTTTTTATGGCTGAGTAGTATTCCATTTTATATACATGTCACATGTTCCTTATCCATTCATCCATGGATGGACTTTACGGTTGTTTTTGTATCTTGGCTATTGTAAACAATGCTGCAACAAACATAAGGGTGCACATATTTTTTCAAAGTGTGATTTTGTTTTCTTTGGATGAACACCAAGAAGTGGAATTACTGGTCATATGATAGCTCTATTTTTAATTTCTTAAAAAGATTGTATTTATTTATTTATTTATTTATTTATTTGAGAGAGAGTGCTCAAGTGGGTGGAGGGAGAGGGACAGAATCTCCAGCAGACTCCACGCTGACTGCAGAACCTGATGCAGGGCTCGATCTCATGACCCTCAGATCATGACCTGAGCCAATACCAAGAGTCAGTCACTCTGAGTGAGCCACCCAGGTGCCCCAGTATTTTTAATTTTTGAGGAACCTCCACACTGTTTTCCATAATGGCTATATCAATTTATATTCCCACCTACGGTGTGCAAGAGTTCCCTTTTCTCCACATACTTGTCAACACCTATTGTTATCTTTTTCATAATAACTAGTATGACAGGTGTAAGGTGTTATCTCATTATGTTTTTGATTTGCATTTTCCTGATGCATTTTTTGAGCATTTTTTCATGTGCCTGTAGGCCACCTGTGTGTCTTCTTTAAAAAAATGTGTATTCACATCCTTTGCCTATGTTTTAGTGATTGTTTGTTTGTTAATAGATTGTATGAGTTCTGTATATATTTTGGATTTTAACCCCTTATTGGATATATGATTTGCAAATATCTTTTTCCATTCTGTAATTTGTCTTTTCATTTTTTGATGGTCTTCTTTCCTGTACAGAAGCTGTTTAATTTGAAATATTCCCATATGTTTAATTTTGCTTTTGTTTCCCTTGTCTTTGGAGTCACAGAAAAAAAATTGCTAAGACCAATGTCAAGGAGCTTACCACCTATGTTTTTTTCTAGCACCTTATGATTTCAAGTCTTACATTCAAGTCTTTAATCTATTTTGAGTTGATATTTTGAAAATATTATTTATTTATTTATTTGACAGAGACAGAAAGAGAGAGCACAAGCAGGTGGAATGGCAGGCAGAGGGAGAGGGAGAAGCAGGCTCCCCACTGAGGAAGGAGCCCAATGCAGGGCTCGATCCCAGGACCCTGGCATCATGCTCTGAGCCGAAGGTAGCTGCTCAACAGCCTGAGCCACCCAGGCCCCCCTGATTTTTTTGAGAGAGAACATGAATGGGGGGGAGAAGTGGAAGGAGAGAAGGAATGTTTTTCCTTTAAGATTTTATTTATTTATTTTTGAGAGAGAGAGCACATGGGTGTGAGGCAGGGGAGGGGCAGAGGGAGAGGAAAAGAGTCTCAAGCGGACTCCCCGCTAAGCCGGAAGCCCAACATGGGGCTTGATCTCACGACCCTGAGATCATGACCTGAGCTGAAATCAAGAGTGGGACAGTTAATCAACTGAGCCACCCAGGCACCCCTATTTTGAGTTGATTTTTATATGCTATGTAAGATAGTGGTCCAATTTCATGGTTTTGAATGTAGCTCTCCAGTTTTCTCAACACCATTTACTGAAGAGGTTGTTCTTTCTCTGTTGTGCATTCTTGCCTCCTTTGTCATAAATTAATTCACCATATATGCATGGGTTTACTTCTGGGCTCTATTCTGTTCCATTGATCTATGTGTCCATTTTTATGCCAAAACCACACTATTTTATTACTATAACTTTGTAATATAGTTTGAAATCAGGGGATGTGATACCTCTGGCTTTGTTTGTCTCTCTCAAGATTGTTTTGGCTATTTGGGGTCTTTTGTGATTCCATAGAAATTTGATATTATTTGTTCAAGTTATGTGAAAAATGTCATTAAAATTTTGATAGGAATTGCACTGAAACTGTAGATTGCTTCGGGTAGTATGGACTTTTTAATAATATTGATTCTTCCAATCCATGGGTACAGAATATCTTTCCAATTATTTGTATCTTCAATTTTTTTCATCAGTATGAAAAAAAGCCTATAAATTACTTTTAAGAAAACAGACCTTTCATCTCCTTGGTTAGATTTATTCCTAGGTATTCTATACTTTTTTTAAATTTTTTTTTATTATGTTCAGTTAGCCAACATATAGTACATCATTAGTTTTTGATGTAGTATTCAATGATTCAATAGCTGCATATAACACCCAGTGCTCATCACAACACATGCTCTCCTTAATACCCATCACCTGGCTACCCCATCCACCCCACTCCCTTCTGAAATGCTCAGTTTGTTTCCCAGAGCTGAGAGTTTCTCATGGTTTGTCTCCCTCTCTGATTTCCCCCCCTTCAGTTTTCCCTCCCTTCCCCTATGGTCTTCTGTGCTATTCCTTATGTTCCACATATGTTCCACATATGAGTGAAACCATATGATAATTGACTTATTTCACGTAGCATAATCCCCTCCAGTTCCATCCATGTCGATGCAAATGGTGGGTATTCATCCTTTCTGATGGCTGAATAATATTCCATTGTATATATGGACCACATCCTCTTTATCCATTTATCTGTTGAAGGGCATCTCAGCTGTTTTCTAAAAGATTTTTGTCTAGGCTGCTTATTTCTTGGTCCTCTGGCTAGAGACAGCAAACTTGATTTGTGGCTTTTTTTTTTTTTTGGTCTTTTTTTGTCCTTGTCTATTTCATTTCAAGCTTGTGGGCCTCTCCAGACTGCAATGGCAGTAAAAGAAAATGCAGAGACATCACTGCCATGCTGTTCCTTAGGTCCCAATGTCCTTAGCTGGTTTGTATTCTTTGCTCCACCTTTCTGAACTTTCTTATGTTTGTTTTAAATATAAATTTGGTGTTTTAACTTGAACTGAGCAAGAGCAATAGAGATAAGAGTGTTTATCTTTTCTAGTACCAGAAGTCCTTAAAGCTATTTTTAAAAGAAATGAATATTATTCCTTCTTTAAGCAAGAGAAATCAAGCCAAAACTACCTTTAGAAGCTTTCAATCCTTCCCCACTTCTATTTCTCCCAGGATATTGTTCTATCAGAAGCAGGTGCTCTAGTCTTGCTACTAAAACTTTTTCAGGATTGAGCTTCTGTAGTTTCCTTCTCTCTCATTCTTGGAACAGTTTTTTTTCATTGTTAATCATCCCTGGAACAGGAGCAAATTTTATCCACCAAGTTCAGTGGCAGACAAAACTTTTAAAATATATCTTTCTTAAGACAGGGGTGTCTCCCAGTCAGAATGGCTAAAATTAACAAATCAGGAAACAACAGATATTGGTGAGTATGTGGAGAAAGGGGAACCCTCTTAGACTGTTGGTGGGAATGAACTGGTGCAATTACTCTGGAAAACAGTATGGACGTTCCTCAAAAAGTTAAAAATAGGGCCACCTGGGTGGCTCAGTCAGGTGAGTGGCTGACTCTTGGTTTCAGCTCAGGTCATGATCTCAGGGTCCTACGATTGAGCTCTGCATCAGGCTCCATGCTCAGTGGGGAGTCTGCTTGAAGATTCCTCTCTGCCCCTCCTCCCACTCACATTCTTTCTAAAATAAAATAAATAAATCTTAAAAAAAGTTAAACTCTGTGGACAACTAATCTTCGACAAAGCAGGAAAGAATATCCAATGGAAAAAAGACAGTCTCTTCAATAAATGGTGCTGGGAAAATTGGACAGCCACATGCAGAAGAATGAACCTGGACCATTCTCTTACACCATGCACAAAGAATAACTCAAAATGGATGAAAGACCTCAATGGGAGACAGGAATCCACAAAATCCTAGAAGGGAACACAGGCAGTAACCTCTTTGACCTCAGCCACAGCAACTTCTTGCAAGACACGTCTCTAAAGACAAGGGAAACAAAAGCAAAAATGAACTATTGGGATTTCATCAATTTAAAAAGCTTCTGCACAGCATGAGAAACAGTCAACAAAACTAAAAGGCAATGACAGATGATATTTGCAAGTGACATAACAGATAAAGGGCTGGTATCCAAGATCTATAAAGAACTTCTCAAACTCAACACCCCAAAAACAAATAATCAAGCCAAAAAATGGGCAGAAGATATGAAAAGACACTTCTTGGAAGAAGACATACAAATGGCTAACAGACACATGAAAAAATGTTCATCATCATTAGCCATCAGGGAAATCCAAATCAAAACCACATTGAGATACCACCTTACACCAGTTAGAATGGCAAAAATTGACAGGGAAAGAAACAACAAATGTTGGAGAGGTTGTGGAGAAAGGGGAACCCTCTTACACTGTTGGTGGGAATGCAAGTTGGTACAGCCACTTTGGAAAACAGTGTGGAGGTTCCTCAAAAAATTAAAAATAGAGCTACCCTATGACCCAGCAATTGCACTCCTTGGTATTTACCCCAAACACACAGATGTGGTGAAAGAAGGGCCATAGGCACCCCAATGTTCATAGCAGCAATGTCCGCAATAGCCAAACTGTGGAAAGAGCCAAGAGGCCCTTCAACAGATGAATGGATAAAGAAGATGTGGTTCATATATACAACGGAATATTACTCAGCCATCAGAAAGGATGAATACCCAACTTTTACATCAACCTGGATGGGACTGGAGGAGATTATGCTAAGTGAAATAAGTCAAGAAAGTCAATTATCATATGGTTTCACTTATTTGTGGAACATAAGGAATAACATGGAGGACATTAGGAGAAGGAAGGGAAAAATGGGGGGGGGGAATTGGAGGGAGAGATGAACCATGAGACACTATGGACTCTGAGAAACAAACAGGGTTTTAGAAGGGAGGGGGGTGGGGGGAAGGGTTAGCCCAGTGATGGGTATTAAGGAGGGCACGTACTGCATGGAGCACTGGGTGTTATACAAAAACAATGGATCGTGGATCACTACATCAAAAACTAATGATGTTGTATTGTATGGTGACTAACATAACATAATAAAATTTTAAAAAATAGAATCTACTCAGAGTTAGCAGTAATATTTTATTGAATTTTTATTCTATGTAATATTTATATAATTAAAGTCATTTTATAGATTATATATTTTGCCAAATACTGTATCATAAATTCTCTAGTAAACGATTTTGAGCATATTTTTCTCAAAAACATAATTTAATAGGAGATACAACTTTTAAAACTTACATATAAAACAATATAAGATAGCAAGATTATAAACTATAATAAAATTATTGAATATGGTAATTATAAAGAGAATTATAGTATATTAGTGTTGTCTAGATTATTTAGAAAATATTTGATACTGAATGTTGAATTTGATCTTGACCTAAAAAGTTACTATATAATTTAGTTCCATTGTGAAAAATGATTACACAGTCTAGGCCAACACAGTAGCATGAGCAAAATTATGAAGCAGAAATGAAGCTACACTGTAGAAGGACATAGAATGGAGCTGAGGAGGCTATCCAATTCCAATTATATTGAAGCTGTATAGAAATAGTGGGGCCAGAGCAAGATATCCTTGACAGCCAATTGTTTCTGAAGTGAAAGATCCTTGTTTCTAAGCAACTAGATCTAGAACTTTGTCACCTCAGAGATAAAAGGAGGAGGGCTTCTGCTCCCTTTGTTGTGTGAGGTCAACTACCAATCTTTGTTCATTTGTAAGTGTGGTACAAACCAAAGAGAAAGAAAAAGCCATGGAAACAATGGTTTCTTCTCTTGGTAAGTCATCTGTAAATTTCGGCTCTCTGCGTGAGTTGGTACCCAGAGTAGTACCTTAGATAATGTGAAGTTTCATAATTTTTGTTTTGTCTTCCTTTTTGAGCATGGGTTGGGGGTAACGTGCTGCAGATAAAGTGACCAACTGTTCCAGTTTGCCTTGGAGTGAGGGAATTGCTGGGATGTGGGGCTTTCAGTTTTAAGACCAGGACAGTCCCGGGTAGACTAGAACAAGTTGGTTACTCTAACTGTCAATAAGGAACAGATGAAATAGAGTTGAAAGTAGGGAACATTAATAGAATCAGTCCACATGTAGGTAAGAAATGTGATATGGAACTGAATCTGGAGAAGGATCACTTTTCTACTCGGACTGGGATATGGAGTGGGATAGAAGAGAGGTAGAAATGGCTCTGGGTTCAGATAGGTTTGTAACGGTGAAAATCCTAGAAAGCATTTTGTCTTTAGATTTGGCATCACTATAGATATATATATTTTTATTGTGTTGAAGAGTAAGAAATCCATTTTATATTGTGATCCAGTGGCCACACATACACAAATATCTCCAAATTTTGGCACCATATGTATGAGTTGCTAAGGAATTTCTAGGAATGTCCTCTGATGTTTTTTTATTCAATTTCTTTAAAGAAAAAACTGCAGGTCAGACCCATTAAATTGATTTCATGACTCTCTAACAAGTCAGACATTGGTGACAGACAGATGGGAAAACAGTGCATACAGCATGATGGGGTAAGAGGGGAAATGAACAGGTAGAGGTCTTTAGGAATCTGAAATAGCTGTAGGGAAAGGAAGAGTTGATAAAATATATAGAGAAGGGCTGTTGTCTATTTTGGGATTCCAACAGTGTTAAAGAATATGGATTTTTAATGACACCACTTCACGGTAGTAATGGAGGGTGATGTTCCATTAGGAGTTTGGGTCTCTGAGGTCCTAGGCATAATATAATGAGGACAATGAATATGGCTCAAAGATTCTTTGAAGAATTTTCCTACTGTTGTAGGTTCTCAAGATGAGCTCTAAGAAAAAATTAATGATAGGACATGGTTTATAGGGCGCCTGGGTGACTCAGTTGGTTGAGTCCCTGCCTTCGGCTCAGGTCATGATCCTGGAGTCTCAGGATCGAGTCCCACATCGGACTCCCTGCTCAGTGGGGGGGGGGGGGGGGGAAGGGTCTGCTTCTCCCTCTGACCCTCTTCCCCCTCATGCTCTCTCTTACACTCTCTCTCTCAAATAAATAAATAAAATCTTTTAAAAAAAGGACATGGTTTATAGAGCTTAGTAGCCTTCTCAACAACACTCTATTTCTATTGGCTCTTCTCACTTTCCATCCTCCCATCCACAACAATTTCCACTCCATAATAAATAACAAACATACAAAGAAAGCTACAGAGAGAAAATTTGGAAGTTAGGATCTCACCCAACTCAGAAATCTTTGTCCGTGGAAGTTTTCACATAGTTGAATTTGTCTATGAACTTTGCTGTTCCCTTGTGAACTACTTGCACCTTGGAATAAAGTGCCTATCCATTAGATGGATCCAAGTTCTCTAGGCAGGTTAAGGCTGAGGATATTGTTCAGGTCAACACGTCCTCCCTATCTACCAGCATAGCAAATCTAGAATAAATAATAAACTTAAATAATGTATATTAAAAAGGAAAAGATGAAGCCTACTTACTTAACTATTTAACTCTGTGATTGAAAGGCAATCAGAATGTATTTTCAGCTGACACTATACATAAATGAGGAAACTCAGAATATTAGGGATGTGTAAATGCAATGTCCGAGAGAATGAAGAAAAGAGCAATAAAGCATAGGAGGGTCTGAAATATCAGCTGACTTCTGGTCTCCATTTCTTAGGGTGGGGAGCCAAGACAAACCATTCCAGTTCTGATTGTGCATTTTTAAGATTTTCACACACATTGTTTTGATATTTTTTTCCCCTGCAGTAGTGTATGGTAGTTTTGATACAGAAGTGGAAAAAGTATGCAACAGAATTAATCCAGGTTTTGTTCTGTTTGCTTGAAAAAATTCAGTCTCACAACTTGTTATTGGTAACAAATTACATAAATAATTGAATTTCAGAAAATCTTTATCAAGTCTTTTATATAGGAGTTATAATAATTCAGGGCATTTCAAATTTTCCTGTGTAGTGGCTAATTTGAACATTCTTATATTGATGACTTTCATAAATTGCATTGCTAAAAACCTCCCAGGGGTTTTTGGAGGTCTAGATACTAAGAGTCCCTAAATCATAATCTTTATTAGCCTTAGATTAATCTGGTTCAGGTAACATTATAATGGTCTGATTGCTTGTCTGTTTTTCCACAAACTCAGTGCTTCTTAGCCTCATTTTTGTCACTCGGTTGAGACTACATGAAGTCTGCAGATACTCTCCTCAGCAAAAGGGCACAAGACATTTAAAAATATTAAGTAAAATCTTACAGGCCCCTTAAAGCTCATTCTTGCTCCTACCACAAATTTCTGAATTTTTTCAAACAAAAACTATCAAAACTAAATTGATAATTTATTTAATGCTCTCTATTTTTATTTTAGATCCCTAGTATCTAGCACAATGTCCTGTACTTCATATGCTCCGAACACACAAATACTTGTTTAATGCATATAGAAATGCGTGAGTGTTGCTAGCCACAATGCATGCCAGGTACAGAAATTACCCACTGTCAAAAGCTGTTGGTAAACATATTTGAGCAAACATTAGGAATTTTCCCTGGCAATCCTAAAATTCCAGCCACTCTGTGACTCTGCTCCAAGAAGACAGAGTTCCTCTTCCCAAGCCTTTAAACTTCATGGATTCTCAGTTTCTCTTCAAAAGGCATTTTCTTTTGTCCGAGATTCTTTTACAGATAACTGTGTTGTTCTCCCCATTCTTTTAAAAGATGTTAGCTTTTTATGAATCTTTTTCCTCTTCTAAAAATAATAATCAAATACAAATACATTTTAAGTAGCATTCATCTATATTCCAAGTACTCCAGCACTCTCCCCACCTTTTTTTCATTTTTCATTGAATAAAGAACTATATTAGGTGTTATAGGGGCTACTAAAATGAATTAAAACCATAAACGCTGCACTCAGTGACCTTGCAGTCCAGTAGAGTTATGAAGGCAAATACAGCCAGGAGATAAGTAAATAACTTGCGGTAAAGAAAGATTAAAGCAAATAATAAGACCAATGCAAACTGACATAATAACTGTGATTGTTTTTGATCTCTCCAGTTTTGATAGTCAAAAAGGGCAAGTATCAATAGTTATGCAGGGGCAACAGGCATAAACCAACATGGTCTTGGACAAATTGAGATATAGAGGCCCCCTACTCTGAAGTCTATTTAGTTTTGCTTTAACTTTTTATTGTGGAGATTTTCATACCACCTACATGGATTGAGATAATTGTATAATGAAAACCCAAGTACCTATCATCTGACTTTCACAATTATCAACATATGGCCAATATTTTCTTATCTATACCCCTCTAAATTCCCACCTCCATTTATTGAAAGAAAATCCAAAGCATTTTCTTAATTCACTAATCACTTCTTTGCCATTTGATTCTTTCCCACTTTCCTCACCCAATCCCACCACCTCCCCACCCTTTTATTTTCACTTTCAGCACTGCAGTTCTGATGCCCAACTCTGCCGGGACACAGATCCTTAAAGGTCAGCTCTACACTATGACCAATTTGGTGCAACCAGACCAGCAGTGCCTCATGCTTTTTCTCCGGACAGATGGCTCTGTAATGGCAGCTCCATAATGGTGGCTGGTGAGGCTGAGGTGTTCATGAGAGTTGTTCTCCTGCTGTTCTGGGTTGGAATGTCTCTATCCCCTTCTGCCTTCTCTCAGGCTGGGCCCTCCCAATACCTCAGATCCCCAGAAGTGGTGACCCCCATGAAGGTGACTGGTAGAGGCAAAAGTGCAAAAACTCCAGGCTGGCTCTCCTACAGCCTGCAGTTTGGGGGCTGGAGACATGTTGTCCATATGAAGGTCAAGAAGCTCTTGGTTTCCAGACACCTCCCGGTGTTCACACACACAGACCAGCATGCCCTCCTCCAGGATCAGCCTTTTGTTCCTGATGACTGCTACTATCACGGTTATGTGGAAGGAATCCCTGAGTCCATGGTTGCCCTCAGTACCTGTTCTGGAGGTTTTCGAGGAATGCTACAGATTAATGACCTTGCTTATGAAATTGAGCCCATCAGGCACTCTACCAAATTTGAACACTTGGTTTATGAGATAAACACTAATGAGACACAATTCCCACCTGTGAGATGTGGCTTAACACAGAAGGAGATAGCACTCCAACAGTTGAAATTTGAAGAGGTTAAGAAGTCAACTTTGAAACAAAATTCTAATGATAAATGGTGGACCCACTCATGGTTTCTGGAGCTGGTTGTGGTGGTAGATCACAATTTCTTAATTTATTCTCAAAGCAACTTCTCAATGGTGCAGGAAGATGTATTTCTTGTTGTCAACATAGTGGATTCCATTTATCAGCAGTTGGGTACTTATGTGATTTTAATTGGGATTGAGATTTGGAATCAAGGAAATGTTTTCCCAATGATAAGCATAGAACAGGTTCTGGAGGATTTCGCTCAATGGAAACAACTCAGTCTTTCCCAGCTACAGTATGATGTTGCACATTTTTTCATAAAAAATTCACTTATAAGTGTACTTGGTATAGCCTATGTTGCAGGAATATGTCGTCCTCCTATTGATTGTGGGGTTAATAATTTCCAAGGAGACCCCTGGTCTCTTTTTGCCCTCACTGTGGCCCATGAGTTAGGACATACTTTGGGTATGCGGCATGATGAAGAATTCTGTGTGTGTGAGCAAAGTGGTTGCATCATGAATGCCATCAGAGTACCAGGAGAGAAATTCACCAATTGTAGTTATATAGATTTTACAAAAACCACTTTAAACCAGGGATCATGTCTGCACAACATTCCACGTCCAGGAGAAGTATTTATGTTGAAGCACTGTGGGAACGGTATAGTTGAAGGAGAAGAGAAATGTGACTGTGGATCTATAAAGCAATGTGAACAAGATTCCTGTTGTCTGTTGAACTGCACTCTGAGGCCTGGGGCTGCTTGTGCTTTTGGGCTTTGTTGCAAAGACTGTAAATTCGTGCCATCAGGGGAACTCTGTAGACATCAGGTCAATAAATGTGACCTTCCAGAGTGGTGCAATGGGACATCCCATCAGTGTCCAGAAGATGGATATGTGCAGGACGGGATTCCCTGTGGTGACAATGCCTACTGCTATCAAAAGAGATGTAATAACCATGATGAACAGTGCAGGGAGATTTTTGGTGAAGGAGCAAAGAGTGCCTCTCAGAGCTGCTATAAAGAAATCAACTCCCTGGGAAACCGTTTTGGCCACTGTGGTATAAATGGCACAACATACCTAAAATGTAATTCCTCAGATATCCTTTGTGGGAGAGTTCAGTGTGAGAATGTGAGAGATATTCCCCATCTGAGAGATCACTCCACTTTGCAGCAAACTCACATCAACAGTGTCACCTGCTGGAGTATTGACTATCATTTAGGAATGGACACACCTGATGTTGGTGAAGTAAAAGATGGCACCATGTGTGGTCCAGGAAAGATCTGCATACACAAGAAGTGTGTCAGTTTGTCTCTCTTGTCACAGGTCTGTCTGGCTGAGACCTGCAACATGAGGGGTGTCTGCAATAATAAACATCACTGCCACTGTGACTATGGGTGGTCCCCACCTTCTTGCCTGCACAGAGGCTATGGAGGTAGTGTTGACAGTGGCTCAGCATCTGCCAAAAAAGTTTTCTTGCTACTAGTGGTGAGTCTTATTTTGTCTGTTTTGTTTTTACTGTCAACTGCTGTATTTATTTACCTTAGAAAACATTTTGGTCCCAAGGAGACTAAGGCTCAGTCTTCAGGTTAGGAAAATGCCTCTAATTTAATATCCTATGCATAAGTTTTAGTCTCTTGGCAGTGGAAATGTTACTATATGCCTGAAACTGAGCACATTTCTGACAGTATACAGAAAAATGCAGGGACCTTCCCTTTTGTCCGTATCAGAAACATCAGAAACATTGTCATTAAGCAAAGTAATCCGTAACATCTTCCTATCTACTGTTCATTGTTTTAAGCAGCAAATAAAGCTCCATTTCCTCCAAATTAGTCCTCTTTGTGGGTTTTTGTTTTTTTTGTTTTTGAATACAAATATGACTCATTGGAAAGGCAGGAGACAGGCATCTGAGGATCCAGACTTCATTTACTTCCAAATAACCTCTCAAAGGTGCAGAGAATGTATTTCTTGTTGTTGACAAGAACTTGCTGTTCCAGGGGTGCCTGGGTGGCTCAGTCAGTTAAGAACTTGCTGTTCCATTTATTAGCAGTTGGGTACTTATGTGATTTTGACTGGGATTGGGATTTGGAATCATGGAAATGTTTTCCCAATAAACACAGAACAAACAGACTGCCAAGTTCATGTCATCAGGGGAACTCTGTAGACATCAGGTCAATAAATGTGACCTTCCAGAGTGGTGCAATGGGACATCCCATCAGTGCCCAAAAGATGGCTATGTGCAGGATGGGATTGCCTGTGGTGACAGTGCCCACTGCTATTAAAAGAGATGTAAAAAGGAGAAGAAATTACTCAAATGTTTCTAACATTCTGCTCTGAAATCTGAAAATGATAATAATGTTTATCCCACCCAACGTCTTGGGTTTGTTTGATAACCAAAAGAGAGAAAGAAATGAACTTTTGTTAAAGTGTAAACAAATTGTTTGTTAAATAAAAACTCCCAAAAAACAAATAATCAAGTCAAAAAATGGGCAGAAGACATGAACAGACACTTGTCCAAAGAAGACATACAAATGGCTAACAGACACATGAAAAAATGTTCATCATCATTAGCCACCAGGGAAATTCAAATCAAAACCACATTGAGATACCACCTTATACCAGTTAGAATGGCAAAAATTGACAAGGCAAGAAACAACGAATGTTGGAGAGGTTGTGGAGAAAGGGGAACCCTCTTACACTGTTGGTGGGAATGCAAGTTGGTACGGCCACTTTGGAAAACAGTGTGGAGGTTCCTCAAAAAGTTAAAAATAGAGCTACCCTATGACCCAGCAATTGCACTCCTCGGTATTTACCCCAAACACACAGATGTAGTGAAAAGAAGGGCCATATGCGCCCCAATGTTCATAGCAGCAATGTCCGCAATAGCCAAACTGTGGAAAGAGCCGAGATGCCCTTCAAAAGATGAATGGATAAAGAAGATGTGGTCCATATATACAATGGAATATTACTCAGCCATCAGAAAGGATGAATACCCAACTTTTACATCAACATGGATGGGACTGGAGGAGATTATGCTAAGTGAAATAAGTCAAGCAGAGAAAGTCAATTATCATATGGTTTCACTTATTTGTGGAACATAAGGAATAGCATGGAAGACATTAGGAGAAGGAAGGGAAAAATGAAGGGGGGGAAATTGGAGGGAGAGATGAACCATGAGAGACTATGGACTCTGAGAGACAAACTGAGGGCGTTAGAGGGGAGGGGGGTAGGGGGATGGGTTAGCCCGGTGATGGGTATTAAGAAGGGCACGTACTGCATGGAGCACTGGGTGTTATATGAAAAGAATGAAGCGTGGATCACTACATCAGAAACTAATGATGCACTGTATGGTGACTAACATAATAAAATAAAATTAAAACAACAACAACAACAACAAACTGAGGGTTTTAGAGGGGAGGGGGGTGGGGGGATGGGTAGGCCCAGTGATGGGTATTAAGGAGGGCACGTATTGCATGGAGCACTGGGTGTTATATGAAAACAATGAATCATGGAACACTACATCAAAAACTAATGATGTATCATATGGTGACTAACATAACATAAAAAAATAAAAAGAAAAAAAACTCCTGACCCTGTTCCTTCTGTGCTTCCTAGTCAGTCTTGTCTGCTCTCTTTGCTTTAATTTGGCAGTTTGGGTATGCTTGTGAAGTATTTGCTTTGAATATCAGAATATAATCTCTATGAGGTCAAGGTTGTTTTTATCTGTTTTGCTGTTGTGTCCCAATACCTAGAACAATGTCTAATACAGAATAAATATTTGAATGAAGTAATTAATTTGAATGGATTAATTGCATTAAATTAATTAGGAAAAGTAAAAATAATACTTCAGTCCTCTTTTTTAATTTTAATTCAATTAGCCAAGGTATAGTACATCATTAGTTTTTGATATAATGTTCAATGATTCATTAGTTGAATATAACACCCAGTGCTCATCATATCATGTGCCCTCTTTAATTTCCATCACCCAGTTACCCCATCCCCCTACCCACCTCCCTTTCCCCAACCCTCAGTTTGTTTCCCGGAGTCAAGAGTCTCTTATGGTTTGTCTCCCTCCCTGATTTCTTCCCATTCAGACAAATTGGGGACAAAAACTGGGCAGTACCAAAGGGAGCTTATAAATGCACATATTTTAAATATTCAGGGCAGTTCTTGCTCGAAATTCAACTCTGAATCTTTAAAATATGTGCATTTAATGATGTTCTCTTTGGTACTGCCCAGTTTTTGTCCCCAATTTGTCTTCTCCTCAGTCTATTCTCAGGGTTTTTGGAAACCTCTTGAAAACACATGTCTAATCAAATACCTTCTGTATATGGTCCAGATCTTCTGAATGCCACTCTTTGTAAATTAAGTCAAACAACCTTTCTGATATCATTTTCCAATATGCTTTGCATATATTGCATCCTCTGGCTATTTTCTATTTTGAATATACTTGGCTATGTCATGACTGTCCATCTATACATGCAATTCCCATTCCCAAAATGCTGTTTACCACCTTCCCCCACTCCCTTGTCCTGGGAAACTACTATTTTTCTCTCAATAGAGGTCAAACATCTTATCTTTGGAAAAGCATTTCCTTGTGAAACATTAGGTGTTCTACTTGTGAGCTCCTGTCACTTTGTGGTCATCTCTTTAATGCACTCCAGGAATAGATGAGAAGAGAGTCTAGCAAAGGCTGTCTAGTGGAACCATAGAAACAGGGAATGGTGAACCAAGAAGACAATCTGATTAAACCTGGTTTAAGTCAAAGAAAGATTCACATGTTTTAAGCATATATGTCCATATAGAGACAAAGGGCAACTGCTCCAATTTATTGATTCTCTTTTGAAACTGTTTTTATAAAAACAAGGTTAAATTTGATTATAGTCAAATTCATCAATCTAGTAGTCTATTTACTGGGCTTTATATTTTTGCTTGAGACTACTTTGAGAGAATCCTTTTTATTTTCTGTGATTATGTTGGCTTCAGTTTTAATGTTTAAATCTGGAATTTATTTTGTTATAAGGAATGAAATAGGAATCCAACCATATGTTTTTTCTTTTTTTTTTTTAAGATTTTATTTATTTATTTGACAGAGAGAGACACAGCGAGAGAGGGAACACATGCAGGGGAAGTGGGAGAGGGAGAAGCAGGCCAAGCAGGGAGCCTGATGTGGGGCTCAATCCCAGGGCCCTGGGACCATGACCTGAGCCAAAGGCAGACACTTAACGACTGAGCCACCCAGGCTCCCCCGTAGGTTTTTTCAATTGGCTAGCCAGTTGTCCCAATTTATTTTTTTGAATAAGCCATTGTTCACTGTTTTTACCGGTAAATTAAGATTGTGTTATATTTTAAAATTAATTTGTTAGAGTCGCATTATTTTACTTGTAAATTTTTACAAGATGTCACACCTTTTGCAATACTTGTAATTTAAGGAAAATCTGCATTGTTATTTTATGTTAGTTGAGTTCACTAGGGCTGGTCAGTCAATTATATCAAGATTAGTGGGTAGAACTTAGCCTCCTTATATCAAACATATAGTGTCTTAACCTATTGTCTTAATTTGGGTCCTCCAAAAAGCAGATACTGAGACCAGGATTTAGGTGGAGTTAATTTATTTGGGAAGCACAACAAGGAGTATATTAATGAGCAAGTTTCCACTGTGGGGTCATCCCCTGTGAATTCTCTAAGAAGTCATGTGAAACATGCTTTGAAATATTCCTCCATGGTGCAGGAGAAAGCATTCAGGAAGAGAAGTGAGATAAAGCTTAAGTTTTCCTTTATTTCATTTGTGTGTTCACTGGAGTAGCACTTTTAATTTTCTTTAAGAACTTTTCCTTTGCATTCACAACTTGATTGTTCAGCACAATAGGTCTAGCTTTTGGTCCGTCCCAGCTTTCAACATGCTTTCCTCACTAAGCCTAACCATTTCCAGCTTTTGATTTAAAATGAGAGACGTGCAACTCTTCCTTTCACTTGAACACTTAGAGGCCACTGTAGGATTATTAATTAGCCTAATTTCAATATTGTTGTGTCTTAGGGAATAGGAAGACCCAAGAAGAGGAGAAGGGTAGGGGAGTGGCTGGTCAGTGGAGCAGTCAGAAAACACAAAACATTATCAATTAAGTTCACCATCTTAAATGGACACCATTCATGACACCCCAAAACAATTACAACAGTAACATCAAAGATCATTGACCCCAGATCATCATAACAAATATAATAATGAAAAAGTTTAGAATAATATAAGAATTACCAAAATGTGACACAGAGACATGAAGTGACCAAATGCTGTTAGAAAAATGGTGCTGACAGAATTGCTCAGTGCAGGGTTGCCAAAAACCAATTTGTTTAAAAAAAAAAAAAAAGCAGTTATCTGCAAAGTGCAATAAAGAAAAGCAAACAAAGAAAATGAAGTATGCCTGTATCCATCCAAAATCTTGCTTCAAAGCTATGTTAACTCTTCTCTTCACAATATAGTATGAAAATAATTTCATCACCTTGACACTCCTCAGAACATCACACTGGTCCACCATCTTGACGGAAGCATGCTAACCAAATCTGGAGAACAGGAAATGGCAAATATTGTGAATCCATGTCAGAATATGGGAGAAAAGCTCCATAAATATTTAGAGGCCTGCCACACTGGGGATATTTTTAGGGGTACAACAGTCTGGCAGCACACTAAGACATTCCCTTCAAGCTAAAGCACAAATTAATAAAACTCAAATCTCCTACCACTGACAAAGAAGCATAGTACCTGATAGGTAAGTCACTCTGGCCCTGCCTTTTCTCCTCTTCTGCTTTTTTCTCTTTTTCCCCTCACCTTCTTTTCCTTTTTTCTCTTTGATTTTCAGTATTCATTTGAAAATAAATTTGTGAAATCACCTATAAAAATTTCTAGGCCTGTAAAAAATGCATTGAAATGTTCCTAAAGATTTCAAATATATATAAAAGTTGAAAGAGAGTTAATTATGAACTCCCACCAGCTACATTCAGCCCGCATCAAGATTATGCCACTCCCGCTTTGTTTATTCCAATTTTGCTGTTGAAATATCTATAGAACAAATCCTAGATTTTATGCTCTTATAGTCCAATTCACTTCAGTATGCATATCTAGAATAGGTTCTTATATTTTATGTGAAGTGGTAATAAATTAAATACTATATTATTTGAAAACAGAATGTAACAAGTTAAGGATGTATATTATAAACCCCAGAGCAACAACTAAACAATTTTTAAAAAGAGGTATTAGTAGTAAGCCAGTAGAGAAGACAAAATAAATTCAAAAAAATATTCAACCAAAGAAGGCACAGAAATAGAAAAAAAAAAATGTTATGAAGAGCAGATGACACAAACAGAAAACCAATAGCAAGATGGTCACATTAGATCCAGTTATAAAAATAATTATAAAAAATTTATATAGCCTGAATATACCAATTAAAGGTAGAGATTATTAAACCGGTTTAAAAAGTAAGGTGTAATCATATGGTGTCTATAAGAAACATTCTTTAAGCAAGTCATATAGATTAAGATACTAGGATGGTAAATGTTAGCTACATAAACACTAATTGTAAGAAAGTAGAATTGCTAAATTGACATTGGAGGAAGTTGACCTGATGACAAAAAAAAATACTGAGATTAAGAGAGACATTTCAGGGCGCCTGGGTGGCTCAGTTGGTTAAGCGACTGCCTTCGACTCAGGTCATGATCCTGGAGTCCCGGGATCGAGTCCCACATTGGGCTCCCTGCTCAGCAGGGGGTCTGCTTCTCCCTCTGCCCTCTTCCCTCTCGTGGTCTCTGTCTCTCATTCTCTTTCTCTCAAATAAATAAATAAAATCTTAAAAAAAAAATAAGAGAGACATTTCATAATGATAAAAAAGGGTCACTTTATCAAGAAAACATAACAACCCTAATTGCATAGGCACATGATATAAAAATAAAATAAACATAAAGTAAAAAACTGGCAGATAAAAGGAGAAATATGTAAATCCATTATTTGTGGATTATTTCAATACTCCTCTCTCACTAATTGATGGAACAAGTAGATAAAAAATCAGTAAAGATATAGAAGCCTTGAGTTGCAGTATCAACCAACTTGACTTATGTGACATTTATAAAACATTACACCCAACAGTAGTAGAACACATTTTTTTTTAGAGATAGACAGCATGTGCACACAAGAGGGGGTGGGGGATGAGGAGAGGGAGAGAGAGAATCTTTTTTTTATTTTTAATTTTTTTTAAAGATTTTATTTATTTGATAGAGAGAGACACAGTGAGAGAAGGAACACAAGCAGGGGGAGTGAGAGAGGGAGAAGCAGGCTTCCCGCCGAGCAGGGAGCCCGATGCGGGGCTCGATCCCAGGACTCCAGGATCATGACCTGAGCTGAAGGCAGACACTTAACAACTGAGCCACCCAGGCGCCCCGAGGGAGAGAGAATCTTAAGCAGGCTCCACATCTGGTGTAGAGCCTGAGGCAGGGCTCAATCTCACGACCCTGAGATCATGACCTGAGCTAAAATCAAGAGTCAGTCACTTAACCAGTCGCTTAACCAACTGAACCACCTAGGTTCCCCAGAATACACATTCTTTTCAAGTGCATATGGAAAATTCACTATGCTGGTCTATGAAGCAAGTCTCTAGAAATTTAAGAGGTTTAAAATTATACAAGGACAGTTCTCTGAACAAAATATAAGTAAATTAGAAAACAATAACAAAAACGTATTGGGAGAAACTCACCCAAATATATGGACATTAATCAACACATCTTTTACTTGTGGGTGACAGGAGAAATCATGAGGGAAATTGGAAAAATATTTGAACTGAATGAAAATGAATTTTTAAAATATTTTATTTTATTTTATTATGTTGTTAGTCACCATACAGTACATCATTAGTTTCTGATGTAGTGATCCACGCTTCATTCTTTTCATATAACACCCAGTGCTCCATGCAGTATGTGCCCTCCTTAATACCCATCACCGGGCTAACCCATCCCCCCACCACCCTCCCCTCTAACACCCTCAGTTTGTTTCAGAGTCCATAGTCTCTCATGGTTCATCTCTCCCTCCAATTTCCCCCTCCCCTTCATTTTTCCCTTCCTTCTCCTAACGTCCTCCATGCTATTCCTTATGTTCCACAAATAAGTGAAACCATATGATAATTGACTTTCTCTGCTTGACTTATTTCACTTAGCATAATCTCCTCCAGTCCCATCCATGTTGATGTAAAAGTTGGGTATTCATCCTTTCTGATGGCTGAGTAATATTCCGTTGTATATATGGACCACATCTT